>NC_140710.1:25367500-25627500 GCF_050655825.1 Lonchura striata | reverse complement strand
ATGGCAAAAGGATGTGCCCGGGGGGCCCTGGCCCTGACAGCAAAGAATCCTTATATCGAAGGATGGACCCCACACCGAAGTTGTCCCCACCTCAAACTTGTGCTGCCCTGATAGACCCAAGGGAGCCCTACAAACTGACATCAGGAACCTGGACTGCTGAGTTTTCTTGCCCAGGGAAAATGGAAAAAGGATGTGCCCAGGGGCCCCTGGCCCTGACTGCAAAAAATCCTTATATCGAAGGATGGACCCCACACCGAAGATGTCCCCACCTCAAACTTGTGCTGCCCTGATACACCCAAGGGAGCCCTACAAACTGACATCAGGAACCTGGACTGCTGAGTTTTCTTTCCAAGGGAAAATGGAAAAAGGATGTGCCCAGGGGCCCCTGGCCCTGACTGCAAAAAATCCTTATATTGAAGGATGGACCCCAGACCGAAGTTGTCCCCACCTCAAACTTGTGCTGCCCTGATAGACCCAAGGGAGCCCTACAAACTGACATCAGGAACCTGGACTGCTGAGTTTTCTTTCCCAGGGAAAATGGAAAAAGGATGTGCCCAGGGGCCCCTGGCCTGGACTGCAAAAAATAATTATATCGAAGGATGGAGCCCACACGAAAGTTGTGCCCACCTCAAACTTGTGCTGCCCTGATAGACCCAAGGGAGCCCTACAAACTGACATCAGGAACCTGGACTGCTGAGTTTTCTTTCCCAGGGAAAATGGAAAAAGGATGTGCCCAGAGGCCCCTGGCCCTGACTGCAAAAAATCCTTATATCGAAGGATGGACCCCACACCGAAGTTGTCCCCACCTCAAACTTGTGCTGCCATGATACACCCAAGGGAGCCCTACAAACTGACATCAGGAACCTGGACTGCTGAGTTTTCTTTCCCAGGGAAAATGGAAAAAGGATGTGCCCAGGGGCCCCTGGCCCTGACTGCAAAAAATCCTTATATCGAAGGATGGACCCCACACCGAAGTTGTCCCCACCTCAAACTTGTGCTGTCCTGATAGACCCAAGGGAGCCCTACAAACTGACATCAGGAACCTGGACTGCTGAGTTTTCTTTCCCAGGGAAAATGGCCAAAGGGTGTGCCCAGGGGCCCCTGGCCCTGACTGCAAAGAATCCTTATATCGAAGGATGGACCCCACACCGAAGTTGTCCCCACCTCAAACTTGTGCTGCCCTGATAGACCCAAGGGAGCCCTACAAACTGACATCAGGAACCTGGACTGCTGAGTTTTCTTTCCCAGGGAAAATGGAAAAAGGATGGGCCCAGGGGCCCCTGGTCCTGACTGCAAAAAATCCTTATATCAAAGGATGGACCCCACACCAAAGTTGTCCCCACCTCAAACTTGTGCTGCCCTGATAGACCCAAGGGAGCCTTACAAACTGACATCAGGAACCTGGACTGCTGAGTTTTCTTTCCCAGGGAAAATGGAAAAAGGATGTGCCCAGGGGCCCCTGGCCCTGACTGCAAAAAATCCTTATATCGAAGGATGGACCCCACACCGAAGTTGTCCCCACCTCAAACTTGTGCTGCCCTGATAGACCCAAGGGAGCCCTACAAACTGACATCAGGAACCTGGACTGCTGAGTTTTCTTTCCCAGGGAAAATGGAAAAAGGATGTGCCCAGGGGCCCCTGGCCCTGACTGTAAAGAATCCTTATATCGAAGGATGGACCCCACACCGAAGTTGTCCCCACCTCAAACTTGTGCTGCCCTGATAGACCCAAGGGAGCCCTACAAACTGACATCAGGAACCTGGACTGCTGAGTTTTCTTTCCCAGGGAAAATTGAAAAAGGATGTGCCCGGGGGCCCCTGGCCCTGACTGCAAAAAATCCTTATATCGAAGGATGGACCCCACACCGAAGTTGTCCCCACCTCAAACTTGTGCTGCCCTGATAGACCCAAGGGAGCCCTACAAACTGACATCAGGAACCTGGACTGCTGAGTTTTCTTTCCCAGGGAAAATGGAAAAAGGATGTGCCCAGGGGCCACTGGCCCTGACTGCTAAAAATCCTTATATCGAAGGATGGACCCCAGACCGAAGTTGTCCCCACCTCAAACTTGTGCTGCCCTGATAGACCCAAGGGAGCCCTACAAACTGACATCAGGAACCTGGACTGCTGAGTTTTCTTTCCCAGGGAAAATGGAAAAAGGATGTGCCCGGGGGCCCCTGGCCCTGACTGCAAAAAATCCTTATATCGAAGGATGGACCCCAGACCAATCTTGTCCCCACCTCAAACTTGTGCTGCCCTGATAGACCCAAGGGAGCCCTACAAACTGACATCAGGAACCTGGACTGCTGAGTTTTCTTTCCCAGGGAAAATGGAAAAAGGATGTGCCCAGGGGCCCCTGGCCCTGACTGCAAAAAATCCTTATATCGAAGGATGGACCCCACACCGAAGTTGTCCCCACCTCAAACTTGTGCTGCCCTGATAGACCCAAGGGAGCCCTACAAACTGACATCAGGAACCTGGACTGCTGAGTTTTCTTTCCCAGGGAAAATTGAAAAAGGATGTGCCCAGGGGCCCCTGGCCCTGACTGCAAAAAATCCTTATATCGAAGGATGGACCCCACACCGAAGTTGTCCCCACCTCAAACTTGTGCTGCCCTGATAGACCCAAGGGAGCCCTACAAACTGACATCAGGAACCTGGACTGCTGAGTTTTCTTTCCCAGTGAAAATGGCCAAAGGATGTGCCCGGGGGCCCCTGGCCCTGACTGCAAAAAATCCTTATATCGAAGGATGGACCCCACACCGAAGTTGTCCCCACCTCAAACTTGTGCTGCCCTGATAGACCCAAGGGAGCCCTACAAACTGACATCAGGAACCTGGACTGCTGAGTTTTCTTTCCCAGGGAAAATGGAAAAAGGATGTGCCCAGGGGCCCCTGGCCTGGACTGCAAAAAATCATTATATCGAAGGATGGAGCCCACACGAAAGTTGTGCCCACCTCAAACTTGTGCTGCCCTGATAGACCCAAGGGAGCCCTACAAACTGACATCAGGAACCTGGACTGCTGAGTTTTCTTTCCCAGGGAAAATGGAAAAAGGATGTGCCCGGGGGCCCCTGGCCCTGACTGCAAAAAATCCTTATATCGAAGGATGGACCCCACACCGAAGTTGTCCCCACCTCAAACTTGTGCTGCCCTGATAGACCCAAGGGAACCCTACAAACTGACATCAGGAACCTGGACTGCTGAGTTTTCTTTCCCAGGGAAAATGGAAAAAGGATGTGCCCGGAAGCCCCTGGTCCAGACTGCAAAGAATCCTTATATCGAAGGATGGACCCCACACCGAAGTTGTCCCCACCTCAAACTTGTGCTGCCCTGATAGACCCAAGGGAGCCCTACAAACTGACATCAGGAACCTGGACTGCTGAGTTTTCATTCCCAGGGAAAATGGAAAAAGGATGTGCCCAGGGGCCCATGCCCCTGACTGCAAAAAATCCTTATATCGAAGGATGCACCCCACACCGAAGTTGTCCCCACCTCAAACTTGTGCTGCCCTGATAGACCCAAGGGAGCCCTACAAACTGACATCAGGAACCTGGACTGCTGAGTTTTCTTTCCCAGGGAAAATGGCCAAAGGATGTGCCCAGGGGCCCCTGGCACTGGGCAGGGACCTGACTGCAAAAAATCCTTATATCGAAGGATGGACCCCACACCGAAGTTGTCCCCACCTCAAACTTGTGCTGCCCTGATAGACCCAAGGGAGCCCTACAAACTGACATCAGGAACCTGGACTGCTGAGTTTTCTTTCCCAGGGAAAATGGAAAACGGATGTGCCCGGGGGCCCCTGGCCCTGACTGCAAAAAATCCTTATATCGAAGGATGGACCCCACACCGAAGTTGTCCCCACCTCAAACTTGTGCTGCCCTGATAGACCCAAGGGAGCCCTACAAACTGACATCAGGAACCTGGACTGCTGAGTTTTCTTTCCCAGGGAAAATGGAAAAAGGATGTGCCCGGGGGCCCCTGGCCCTGACTGCAAAAAATCCTTATATCGAAGGATGGACCCCACACCGAAGTTGTCCCCACCTCAAACTTGTGCTGCCCTGATAGACCCAAGGGAGCCCTACAAACTGACATCAGGAACCTGGACTGCTGAGTTTTCTTTCCCAGGGAAAATGGAAAAAGGATGTGCCCAGGGGCCCCTGGCCCTGACTGCAAAAAATCCTTATATCGAAGGATGGACCCCAGACCGAAGTTGTCCCCACCTCAAACTTGTGCTGCCCTGATAGACCCAAGGGAGCCCTACAAACTGACATCAGGAACCTGGACTGCTGAGTTTTCTTTCCCAGGGAAAATGGAAAAAGGATGTGCCCGGGGGCCCCTGGCCCTGACTGCAAAAAATCCTTATATCGAAGGATGGACCCCAGACCGATCTTGTCCCCACCTCAAACTTGTGCTACCCTGATAGACCCAAGGGAGCCCTACAAACTGACATCAGGAACCTGGACTGCTGAGTTTTCTTTCCCAGGGAAAATGGAAAAAGGATGTGCCCAGGGGCCCCTGGCCCTGACTGCAAAAAATCCTTATATCGAAGGATGGACCCCACACCGAAGTTGTCCCCACCTCAAACTTGTGCTGCCCTGATAGACCCAAGGGAGCCCTACAAACTGACATCAGGAACCTGGACTGCTGAGTTTTCTTTCCCAGGGAAAATTGAAAAAGGATGTGCCCAGGGGCCCCTGGCCCTGACTGCAAAAAATCCTTATATCGAAGGATGGACCCCACACCGAAGTTGTCCCCACCTCAAACTTGTGCTGCCCTGATAGACCCAAGGGAGCCCTACAAACTGACATCAGGAACCTGGACTGCTGAGTTTTCTTTCCCAGTGAAAATGGCCAAAGGATGTGCCCGGGGGCCCCTGGCCCTGACTGCAAAAAATCCTTATATCGAAGGATGGACCCCACACCGAAGTTGTCCCCACCTCAAACTTGTGCTGCCCTGATAGACCCAAGGGAGCCCTACAAACTGACATCAGGAACCTGGACTGCTGAGTTTTCTTTCCCAGGGAAAATGGAAAAAGGATGTGCCCGGGGGCCCCTTGCCCTGACTGCCAAAAATCCTTATATCGAAGGATGGACCCCACACCGAAGTTGTCCCCACCTCAAACTTGTGCTGCCCTGATAGACCCAAGGGAGCCCTACAAACTGACATCAGGAACCTGGACTGCTGAGTTTTCTTTCCCAGGGAAAATGGAAAAAGGATGTGCCCAGGGGCCCCTGGCCTGGACTGCAAAAAATCATTATATCGAAGGATGGAGCCCACACGAAAGTTGTGCCCACCTCAAACTTGTGCTGCCCTGATAGACCCAAGGGAGCCCTACAAACTGACATCAGGAACCTGGACTGCTGAGTTTTCTTTCCCAGGGAAAATGGAAAAAGGATGTGCCCGGGGGCCCCTGGCCCTGACTGCAAAAAATCCTTATATCGAAGGATGGACCCCACACCGAAGTTGTCCCCACCTCAAACTTGTGCTGCCCTGATAGACCCAAGGGAGCCCTACAAACTGACATCAGGAACCTGGACTGCTGAGTTTTCTTTCCCAGGGAAAATGGAAAAAGGATGTGCCCGGGGGCCCCTGGCCCTGACTGCAAAAAATCCTTATATCGAAGGATGGACCCCACACCGAAGTTGTCCCCACCTCAAACTTGTGCTGCCCTGATAGACCCAAGGGAGCCCTACAAACTGACATCAGGAACCTGGACTGCTGAGTTTTCTTTCCCAGGGAAAATGGAAAAAGGATGTGCCCGGGGGCCCCTGGCCCTGACTGCAAAAAATCCTTATATCGAAGGATGGACCCCACACCGAAGTTGTCTCCACCTCAAACTTGTGCTGCCCTGATAGACCCAAGGGAGCCCTACAAACTGACATCAGGAACCTGGACTGCTGAGTTTTCTTTCCCAGGGAAAATGGAAAAAGGATGTGCCCAGGGGCCCCTGGCCCTGACTGCAAAAAATCCTTATATCGAAGGATGGAGCCCACACCGAAGTTGTCCCCACCTCAAACTTGTGCTGCCCTGATAGACCCAAGGGAGCCCTACAAACTGACATCAGGAACCTGGACTGCTGAGTTTTCTTTCCCAGGGAAAATGGCCAAAGGATGTGCCCGGGGGCCCCTGGCCTTGACTGCAAAGAATCCTTATATCGAAGGATGGACCCCACACCGAAGTTGTCCCCACCTCAAACTTGCGCTGCCCTGATAGACCCAAGGGAGCCCTATAAACTGACATCAGGAACCTGGACTGCTGAGTTTTCTTTCCCAGGGAAAATGGCCAAAGGATGTGCCCAGGGGCCCCTGGCCCTGACTGCAAAAAATCCTTATATCGAAGGATGGACCCCACACCGAAGTTGTCCCCACCTCAGACTTGTGCTGCCCTGATAGACCCAAGGGAGCCCTACAAACTGACATCAGGAACCTGGACTGCTGAGTTTTCTTTCCCAGGGAAAATGGAAAAAGGATGTGCCCGGGGGCCCCTGGCCCTGACTGCAAAGAATCCTTATATCGAAGGATGGACCCCACACCGAAGTTGTCCCCACCTCAAACTTGTGCTGCCCTGATAGACCCAAGGGAGCCCTACAAACTGACATCAGGAACCTGGACTGCTGAGTTTCCTTTCTCAGGGAAAATGGAAAAAGGATGTGCCCGGGGGCCCCTGGCCCTGACTGCAAAAAATCCTTATATCGAAGGATGGACCCCACACCGAAGTTGTCCCCACCTCAAACTTGTGCTGCCCTGATAGACCCAAGGGAGCCCTACAAACTGACATCAGGAACCTGGACTGCTGAGTTTTCTTTCCCAGGGAAAATGGAAAAAGGATGTGCCCAGGGGCCCCTGGCCCTGACTGCAAAAAATCCTTATATCGAAGGATGGACCCCACACCGAAGTTGTCCCCACCTCAAACTTGTGCTGCCCTGATAGACCCAAGGGAGCCCTACAAACTGACATCAGGAACCTGGACTGCTGAGTTTTCTTTCCCAGGGAAAATGGAAAAAGGATGTGCCCAGGGGCCCCTGGCCCTGACTGCAAAAAATCCTTATATCGAAGGATGGACCCCACACCGAAGTTGTCCCCACCTCAAACTTGTGCTGCCCTGATAGACCCAAGGGAGCCCTACAAACTGACATCAGGAACCTGGACTGCTGAGTTTTCTTTCCCAGGGAAAATGGAAAAAGGATGTGCCCAGGGGCCCCTGGCCCTGACTGCAAAAAATCCTTATATCGAAGGATGGACCCGAGACCGAAGTTGTCCCCACCCAAACTTGTGCTGCCCTGATAGACCCAAGGGAGCCCTACAAACTGACATCAGGAACCTGGACTGCTGAGTTTTCTTTCCCAGGGAAAATGGAAAAAGGATGTGCCCAGGGGCCCCTGGCCTGGACTGCAAAAAATCCTTATATCGAAGGATGGAGCCCACACGAAAGTTGTGCCCACCTCAAACTTGTGCTGCCCTGATAGACCCAAGGGAGCCCTACAAACTGACATCAGGAACCTGGACTGCTGAGTTTTCTTTCCCAGGGAAAATGGAAAACGGATGTGCCCGGGGGCCCCTGGCCCTGACTGCAAAAAATCCTTATATCGAAGGATGGACCCCACACCGAAGTTGTCCCCACCTCAAACTTGTGCTGCCCTGAAAGACCCAAGGGAGCCCTACAAACTGACATCAGGAACCTGGACTGCTGAGTTTCTTTCCCAGGGAAAATGGAAAAAGGATGTGCCCGGGGGCCCCTGGCCCTGACTGCAAAGAATCCTTATATCGAAGGATGGACCCCACACCGAAGTTGTCCCCACCTCAAACTTGTGCTGCCCTGATAGACCCAAGGGAGCCCTACAAACTGACATCAGGAACCTGGACTGCTGAGTTTCCTTTCTCAGGGAAAATGGAAAAAGGATGTGCCCGGGGGCCCCTGGCCCTGACTGCAAAAAATCCTTATATCGAAGGATGGACCCCACACCGAAGTTGTCCCCACCTCAAACTTGTGCTGCCCTGATAGACCCAAGGGAGCCCTACAAACTGACATCAGGAACCTGGACTGCTGAGTTTTCTTTCCCAGGGAAAATGGAAAAAGGATGTGCCCAGGGGCCCCTGGCCCTGACTGCAAAAAATCCTTATATCGAAGGATGGACCCGAGACCGAAGTTGTCCCCACCCAAACTTGTGCTGCCCTGATAGACCCAAGGGAGCCCTACAAACTGACATCAGGAACCTGGACTGCTGAGTTTTCTTTCCCAGGGAAAATGGAAAAAGGATGTGCCCAGGGGCCCCTGGCCTGGACTGCAAAAAATCCTTATATCGAAGGATGGAGCCCACACGAAAGTTGTGCCCACCTCAAACTTGTGCTGCCCTGATAGACCCAAGGGAGCCCTACAAACTGACATCAGGAACCTGGACTGCTGAGTTTTCTTTCCCAGGGAAAATGGAAAAAGGATGTGCCCAGGGGCCCATGCCCCTGACTGCAAAAAATCCTTATATCGAAGGATGCACCCCACACCGAAGTTGTCCCCACCTCAAACTTGTGCTGCCCTGATAGACCCAAGGGAGCCCTACAAACTGACATCAGGAACCTGGACTGCTGAGTTTTCTTTCCCAGGGAAAATGGCCAAAGGATGTGCCCAGGGGCCCCTGGCACTGGGCAGGGACCTGACTGCAAAAAATCCTTATATCGAAGGATGGACCCCACACCGAAGTTGTCCCCACCTCAAACTTGTGCTGCCCTGATAGACCCAAGGGAGCCCTACAAACTGACATCAGGAACCTGGACTGCTGAGTTTTCTTTCCCAGGGAAAATGGAAAACGGATGTGCCCGGGGGCCCCTGGCCCTGACTGCAAAAAATCCTTATATCGAAGGATGGACCCCACACCGAAGTTGTCCCCACCTCAAACTTGTGCTGCCCTGATAGACCCAAGGGAGCCCTACAAACTGACATCAGGAACCTGGACTGCTGAGTTTTCTTTCCCAGGGAAAATGGAAAAAGGATGTGCCCGGGGGCCCCTGGCCCTGACTGCAAAAAATCCTTATATCGAAGGATGGACCCCACACCGAAGTTGTCCCCACCTCAAACTTGTGCTGCCCTGATAGACCCAAGGGAGCCCTACAAACTGACATCAGGAACCTGGACTGCTGAGTTTCCTTTCTCAGGGAAAATGGAAAAAGGATGTGCCCGGGGGCCCCTGGCCCTGACTGCAAAAAATCCTTATATCGAAGGATGGACCCCACACCGAAGTTGTCCCCACCTCAAACTTGTGCTGCCCTGATAGACCCAAGGGAGCCCTACAAACTGACATCAGGAACCTGGACTGCTGAGTTTTCTTTCCCAGGGAAAATGGAAAAAGGATGTGCCCAGGGGCCCCTGGCCCTGACTGCAAAAAATCCTTATATCGAAGGATGGACCCCACACCGAAGTTGTCCCCACCTCAAACTTGTGCTGCCCTGATAGACCCAAGGGAGCCCTACAAACTGACATCAGGAACCTGGACTGCTGAGTTTTCTTTCCCAGGGAAAATGGAAAAAGGATGTGCCCAGGGGCCCCTGGCCCTGACTGCAAAAAATCCTTATATCGAAGGATGGACCCCACACCGAAGTTGTCCCCACCTCAAACTTGTGCTGCCCTGATAGACCCAAGGGAGCCCTACAAACTGACATCAGGAACCTGGACTGCTGAGTTTTCTTTCCCAGGGAAAATGGAAAAAGGATGTGCCCAGGGGCCCCTGGCCCTGACTGCAAAAAATCCTTATATCGAAGGATGGACCCGAGACCGAAGTTGTCCCCACCCAAACTTGTGCTGCCCTGATAGACCCAAGGGAGCCCTACAAACTGACATCAGGAACCTGGACTGCTGAGTTTTCTTTCCCAGGGAAAATGGAAAAAGGATGTGCCCGGGGGCCCCTGGCCCTGACTGCAAAAAATCCTTATATCGAAGGATGGACCCCACACCGAAGTTGTCCCCACCTCACACTTGTGCTGCCCTGATAGACCCAAGGGAGCCCTACAAACTGACATCAGGAACCTGGACTGCTGAGTTTTCTTTCCCAGGGAAAATGGAAAAAGGATGTGCCCGGGGGCCCCTGGCCCTGACTGCAAAAAATCCTTATATCGAAGGATGGACCCCACACCGAAGTTGTCCCCACCTCAAACTTGTGCTGCCCTGATAGACCGAAGGGAGCCCTACAAACTGACATCAGGAACCTGGACTGCTGAGTTTTCTTTCCCAGGGAAAATGGAAAAAGCATGTGCCCGGGGGTCCGGGCCCTGACTGCAAAAAATCCTTATATCGAAGGATGGACCCCACACCGAAGTTGTCCCCACCTCAAACTTGTGCTGCCCTGATAGACCCAAGGGAGCCCTACAAACTGACATCAGGAACCTGGACTGCTGAGTTTTCTTTCCCAGGGAAAATGGAAAAAGGATGTGCCCAGGGGCCCCTGGCCCTGACTGCAAAAAATCCTTATATCGAAGGATGGACCCGAGACCGAAGTTGTCCCCACCCAAACTTGTGCTGCCCTGATAGACCCAAGGGAGCCCTACAAACTGACATCAGGAACCTGGACTGCTGAGTTTTCTTTCCCAGGGAAAATGGAAAAAGGATGTGCCCGGGGGCCCCTGGCCCTGACTGCAAAAAATCCTTATATCGAAGGATGGACCCCACACCGAAGTTGTCCCCACCTCACACTTGTGCTGCCCTGATAGACCCAAGGGAGCCCTACAAACTGACATCAGGAACCTGGACTGCTGAGTTTTCTTTCCCAGGGAAAATGGAAAACGGATGTGCCCGGGGGCCCCTGGCCCTGACTGCAAAAAATCCTTATATCGAAGGATGGACCCCACACCGAAGTTGTCCCCACCTCAAACTTGTGCTGCCCTGATAGACCCAAGGGAGCCCTACAAACTGACATCAGGAACCTGGACTGCTGAGTTTTCTTTCCCAGGGAAAATGGAAAAAGGATGTGCCCGGGGGCCCCTGGCCCTGACTGCAAAAAATCCTTATATCGAAGGATGGACCCCACACCGAAGTTGTCCCCACCTCAAACTTGTGCTGCCCTGATAGACCCAAGGGAGCCCTACAAACTGACATCAGGAACCTGGACTGCTGAGTTTTCTTTCCCAGGGAAAATGGAAAAAGGATGTGCCCAGGGGCCCCTGGCCCTGACTGCAAAAAATCCTTATATCGAAGGATGGACCCCACACCGAAGTTGTCCCCACCTCAAACTTGTGCTGCCCTGATAGACCCAAGGGAGCCCTACAAACTGACATCAGGAACCTGGACTGCTGAGTTTTCTTTCCCAGGGAAAATGGAAAAAGGATGTGCCCGGGGGCCCCTGGCCCTGACTGCAAAAAATCCTTATATCGAAGGATGGACCCCAGACCGATCTTGTCCCCACCTCAAACTTGTGCTGCCCTGATAGACCCAAGGGAGCCCTACAAACTGACATCAGGAACCTGGACTGCTGAGTTTTCTTTCCCAGGGAAAATGGAAAAAGGATGTGCCCAGGGGCCCCTGGCCCTGACTGCAAAAAATCCTTATATCGAAGGATGGACCCCACACCGAAGTTGTCCCCACCTCAAACTTGTGCTGCCCTGATAGACCCAAGGGAGCCCTACAAACTGACATCAGGAACCTGGACTGCTGAGTTTTCTTTCCCAGGGAAAATTGAAAAAGGATGTGCCCAGGGGCCCCTGGCCCTGACTGCAAAAAATCCTTATATCGAAGGATGGACCCCACACCGAAGTTGTCCCCACCTCAAACTTGTGCTGCCCTGATAGACCCAAGGGAGCCCTACAAACTGACATCAGGAACCTGGACTGCTGAGTTTTCTTTCCCAGTGAAAATGGCCAAAGGATGTGCCCGGGGGCCCCTGGCCCTGACTGCAAAAAATCCTTATATCGAAGGATGGACCCCACACCGAAGTTGTCCCCACCTCAAACTTGTGCTGCCCTGATAGACCCAAGGGAGCCCTACAAACTGACATCAGGAACCTGGACTGCTGAGTTTTCTTTCCCAGGGAAAATGGAAAAAGGATGTGCCCGGGGGCCCCTTGCCCTGACTGCCAAAAATCCTTATATCGAAGGATGGACCCCACACCGAAGTTGTCCCCACCTCAAACTTGTGCTGCCCTGATAGACCCAAGGGAGCCCTACAAACTGACATCAGGAACCTGGACTGCTGAGTTTTCTTTCCCAGGGAAAATGGAAAAAGGATGTGCCCAGGGGCCCCTGGCCTGGACTGCAAAAAATCATTATATCGAAGGATGGAGCCCACACGAAAGTTGTGCCCACCTCAAACTTGTGCTGCCCTGATAGACCCAAGGGAGCCCTACAAACTGACATCAGGAACCTGGACTGCTGAGCTTTCTTTCCCAGGGAAAAGGGAAAAAGGATGTGCCCGGGGGCCCCTGGCCCTGACTGCAAAAAATCCTTATATCGAAGGATGGACCCCACACCGAAGTTGTCCCCACCTCAAACTTGTGCTGCCCTGATAGACCCAAGGGAGCCCTACAAACTGACATCAGGAACCTGGACTGCTGAGTTTTCTTTCCCAGGGAAAATGGAAAAAGGATGTGCCCGGGGGCCCCTGGCCCTGACTGCAAAAAATCCTTATATCGAAGGATGGACCCCACACCGAAGTTGTCCCCACCTCAAACTTGTGCTGCCCTGATAGACCCAAGGGAGCCCTACAAACTGACATCAGGAACCTGGACTGCTGAGTTTTCTTTCCCAGGGAAAATGGAAAAAGGATGTGCCCGGGGGCCCCTGGCCCTGACTGCAAAAAATCCTTATATCGAAGGATGGACCCCACACCGAAGTTGTCTCCACCTCAAACTTGTGCTGCCCTGATAGACCCAAGGGAGCCCTACAAACTGACATCAGGAACCTGGACTGCTGAGTTTTCTTTCCCAGGGAAAATGGAAAAAGGATGTGCCCAGGGGCCCCTGGCCCTGACTGCAAAAAATCCTTATATCGAAGGATGGAGCCCACACCGAAGTTGTCCCCACCTCAAACTTGTGCTGCCCTGATAGACCCAAGGGAGCCCTACAAACTGACATCAGGAACCTGGACTGCTGAGTTTTCTTTCCCAGGGAAAATGGCCAAAGGATGTGCCCGGGGGCCCCTGGCCTTGACTGCAAAGAATCCTTATATCGAAGGATGGACCCCACACCGAAGTTGTCCCCACCTCAAACTTGTGCTGCCCTGATAGACCCAAGGGAGCCCTATAAACTGACATCAGGAACCTGGACTGCTGAGTTTTCTTTCCCAGGGAAAATGGCCAAAGGATGTGCCCAGGGGCCCCTGGCCCTGACTGCAAAAAATCCTTATATCGAAGGATGGACCCCACACCGAAGTTGTCCCCACCTCAGACTTGTGCTGCCCTGAAAGACCCAAGGGAGCCCTACAAACTGACATCAGGAACCTGGACTGCTGAGTTTTCTTTCCCAGGGAAAATGGAAAAAGGATGTGCCCGGGGGCCCCTGGCCCTGACTGCAAAGAATCCTTATATCGAAGGATGGACCCCACACCGAAGTTGTCCCCACCTCAAACTTGTGCTGCCCTGATAGACCCAAGGGAGCCCTACAAACTGACATCAGGAACCTGGACTGCTGAGTTTCCTTTCTCAGGGAAAATGGAAAAAGGATGTGCCCGGGGGCCCCTGGCCCTGACTGCAAAAAATCCTTATATCGAAGGATGGACCCCACACCGAAGTTGTCCCCACCTCAAACTTGTGCTGCCCTGATAGACCCAAGGGAGCCCTACAAACTGACATCAGGAACCTGGACTGCTGAGTTTTCTTTCCCAGGGAAAATGGAAAAAGGATGTGCCCAGGGGCCCCTGGCCCTGACTGCAAAAAATCCTTATATCGAAGGATGGACCCCACACCGAAGTTGTCCCCACCTCAAACTTGTGCTGCCCTGATAGACCCAAGGGAGCCCTACAAACTGACATCAGGAACCTGGACTGCTGAGTTTTCTTTCCCAGGGAAAATGGAAAAAGGATGTGCCCAGGGGCCCCTGGCCCTGACTGCAAAAAATCCTTATATCGAAGGATGGACCCCACACCGAAGTTGTCCCCACCTCAAACTTGTGCTGCCCTGATAGACCCAAGGGAGCCCTACAAACTGACATCAGGAACCTGGACTGCTGAGTTTTCTTTCCCAGGGAAAATGGAAAAAGGATGTGCCCAGGGGCCCCTGGCCCTGACTGCAAAAAATCCTTATATCGAAGGATGGACCCGAGACCGAAGTTGTCCCCACCCAAACTTGTGCTGCCCTGATAGACCCAAGGGAGCCCTACAAACTGACATCAGGAACCTGGACTGCTGAGTTTTCTTTCCCAGGGAAAATGGAAAAAGGATGTGCCCAGGGGCCCCTGGCCTGGACTGCAAAAAATCCTTATATCGAAGGATGGAGCCCACACGAAAGTTGTGCCCACCTCAAACTTGTGCTGCCCTGATAGACCCAAGGGAGCCCTACAAACTGACATCAGGAACCTGGACTGCTGAGTTTTCTTTCCCAGGGAAAATGGAAAACGGATGTGCCCGGGGGCCCCTGGCCCTGACTGCAAAAAATCCTTATATCGAAGGATGGACCCCACACCGAAGTTGTCCCCACCTCAAACTTGTGCTGCCCTGAAAGACCCAAGGGAGCCCTACAAACTGACATCAGGAACCTGGACTGCTGAGTTTCTTTCCCAGGGAAAATGGAAAAAGGATGTGCCCGGGGGCCCCTGGCCCTGACTGCAAAGAATCCTTATATCGAAGGATGGACCCCACACCGAAGTTGTCCCCACCTCAAACTTGTGCTGCCCTGATAGACCCAAGGGAGCCCTACAAACTGACATCAGGAACCTGGACTGCTGAGTTTCCTTTCTCAGGGAAAATGGAAAAAGGATGTGCCCGGGGGCCCCTGGCCCTGACTGCAAAAAATCCTTATATCGAAGGATGGACCCCACACCGAAGTTGTCCCCACCTCAAACTTGTGCTGCCCTGATAGACCCAAGGGAGCCCTACAAACTGACATCAGGAACCTGGACTGCTGAGTTTTCTTTCCCAGGGAAAATGGAAAAAGGATGTGCCCAGGGGCCCCTGGCCCTGACTGCAAAAAATCCTTATATCGAAGGATGGACCCGAGACCGAAGTTGTCCCCACCCAAACTTGTGCTGCCCTGATAGACCCAAGGGAGCCCTACAAACTGACATCAGGAACCTGGACTGCTGAGTTTTCTTTCCCAGGGAAAATGGAAAAAGGATGTGCCCAGGGGCCCCTGGCCTGGACTGCAAAAAATCCTTATATCGAAGGATGGAGCCCACACGAAAGTTGTGCCCACCTCAAACTTGTGCTGCCCTGATAGACCCAAGGGAGCCCTACAAACTGACATCAGGAACCTGGACTGCTGAGTTTTCTTTCCCAGGGAAAATGGAAAAAGGATGTGCCCAGGGGCCCATGCCCCTGACTGCAAAAAATCCTTATATCGAAGGATGCACCCCACACCGAAGTTGTCCCCACCTCAAACTTGTGCTGCCCTGATAGACCCAAGGGAGCCCTACAAACTGACATCAGGAACCTGGACTGCTGAGTTTTCTTTCCCAGGGAAAATGGCCAAAGGATGTGCCCAGGGGCCCCTGGCACTGGGCAGGGACCTGACTGCAAAAAATCCTTATATCGAAGGATGGACCCCACACCGAAGTTGTCCCCACCTCACACTTGTGCTGCCCTGATAGACCCAAGGGAGCCCTACAAACTGACATCAGGAACCTGGACTGCTGAGTTTTCTTTCCCAGGGAAAATGGAAAACGGATGTGCCCGGGGGCCCCTGGCCCTGACTGCAAAAAATCCTTATATCGAAGGATGGACCCCACACCGAAGTTGTCCCCACCTCAAACTTGTGCTGCCCTGATAGACCCAAGGGAGCCCTACAAACTGACATCAGGAACCTGGACTGCTGAGTTTTCTTTCCCAGGGAAAATGGAAAAAGGATGTGCCCGGGGGCCCCTGGCCCTGACTGCAAAAAATCCTTATATCGAAGGATGGACCCCACACCGAAGTTGTCCCCACCTCAAACTTGTGCTGCCCTGATAGACCCAAGGGAGCCCTACAAACTGACATCAGGAACCTGGACTGCTGAGTTTCCTTTCTCAGGGAAAATGGAAAAAGGATGTGCCCGGGGGCCCCTGGCCCTGACTGCAAAAAATCCTTATATCGAAGGATGGACCCCACACCGAAGTTGTCCCCACCTCAAACTTGTGCTGCCCTGATAGACCCAAGGGAGCCCTACAAACTGACATCAGGAACCTGGACTGCTGAGTTTTCTTTCCCAGGGAAAATGGAAAAAGGATGTGCCCAGGGGCCCCTGGCCCTGACTGCAAAAAATCCTTATATCGAAGGATGGACCCCACACCGAAGTTGTCCCCACCTCAAACTTGTGCTGCCCTGATAGACCCAAGGGAGCCCTACAAACTGACATCAGGAACCTGGACTGCTGAGTTTTCTTTCCCAGGGAAAATGGAAAAAGGATGTGCCCAGGGGCCCCTGGCCCTGACTGCAAAAAATCCTTATATCGAAGGATGGACCCCACACCGAAGTTGTCCCCACCTCAAACTTGTGCTGCCCTGATAGACCCAAGGGAGCCCTACAAACTGACATCAGGAACCTGGACTGCTGAGTTTTCTTTCCCAGGGAAAATGGAAAAAGGATGTGCCCAGGGGCCCCTGGCCCTGACTGCAAAAAATCCTTATATCGAAGGATGGACCCGAGACCGAAGTTGTCCCCACCCAAACTTGTGCTGCCCTGATAGACCCAAGGGAGCCCTACAAACTGACATCAGGAACCTGGACTGCTGAGTTTTCTTTCCCAGGGAAAATGGAAAAAGGATGTGCCCGGGGGCCCCTGGCCCTGACTGCAAAAAATCCTTATATCGAAGGATGGACCCCACACCGAAGTTGTCCCCACCTCAAACTTGTGCTGCCCTGATAGACCGAAGGGAGCCCTACAAACTGACATCAGGAACCTGGACTGCTGAGTTTTCTTTCCCAGGGAAAATGGAAAAAGCATGTGCCCGGGGGTCCGGGCCCTGACTGCAAAAAATCCTTATATCGAAGGATGGACCCCACACCGAAGTTGTCCCCACCTCAAACTTGTGCTGCCCTGATAGACCCAAGGGAGCCCTACAAACTGACATCAGGAACCTGGACTGCTGAGTTTTCTTTCCCAGGGAAAATGGAAAAAGGATGTGCCCAGGGGCCCCTGGCCCTGACTGCAAAAAATCCTTATATCGAAGGATGGACCCGAGACCGAAGTTGTCCCCACCCAAACTTGTGCTGCCCTGATAGACCCAAGGGAGCCCTACAAACTGACATCAGGAACCTGGACTGCTGAGTTTTCTTTCCCAGGGAAAATGGAAAAAGGTTGTGCCCGGGGGCCCCTGGCCCTGACTGCAAAAAATCCTTATATCGAAGGATGGACCCCACACCGAAGTTGTCCCCACCTCACACTTGTGCTGCCCTGATAGACCCAAGGGAGCCCTACAAACTGACATCAGGAACCTGGACTGCTGAGTTTTCTTTCCCAGGGAAAATGGAAAAAGGATGTGCCCGGGGGCCCCTGGCCCTGACTGCAAAAAATCCTTATATCGAAGGATGGACCCCACACCGAAGTTGTCCCCACCTCAAACTTGTGCTGCCCTGATAGACCGAAGGGAGCCCTACAAACTGACATCAGGAACCTGGACTGCTGAGTTTTCTTTCCCAGGGAAAATGGAAAAAGCATGTGCCCGGGGGTCCGGGCCCTGACTGCAAAAAATCCTTATATCGAAGGATGGACCCCACACCGAAGTTGTCCCCACCTCAAACTTGTGCTGCCCTGATAGACCCAAGGGAGCCCTACAAACTGAGATCAGAAACCTGGACTGCTGAGTTTTCTTTCCCAGGGAAAATGGAAAAAGGTTGTGCCCGGGGGCCCCTGGCCCTGACTGCAAAGAATCCTTATATCGAAGGATGGACCCCAGACCGATGTTGTCCCCACCTCAAACTTGTGCTGCCCTGATAGACCCAAGGGAGCCCTACAAACTGACATCAGGAACCTGGACTGCTGAGTTTTCTTTCCCAGGGAAAATGGAAAAAGGATGTGCCCAGGGGCCCCTGGCCTGGACTGCAAAAAATCCTTATATCGAAGGATGGAGCCCACACGAAAGTTGTGCCCACCTCAAACTTGTGCTGCCCTGATAGACCCAAGGGAGCCCTACAAACTGACATCAGGAACCTGGACTGCTGAGTTTTCTTTCCCAGGGAAAATGGAAAAAGGATGTGCCCAGGGGCCCCTGGCCCTGACTGCAAAAAATCCTTATATCGAAGGATGGACCCCACACCGAAGTTGTCCCCACCTCAAACTTGTGCTGCCCTGATAGACCCAAGGGAGCCCTACAAACTGACATCAGGAACCTGGACTGCTGAGTTTTCTTTCCCAGGGAAAATGGAAAAAGGATGTGCCCAGGGGCCCCTGGCCCTGACTGCAAAAAATCCTTATATCGAAGGATGGACCCCACACCGAAGTTGTCCCCACCTCAAACTTGTGCTGCCCTGATAGACCGAAGGGAGCCCTACAAACTGACATCAGGAACCTGGACTGCTGAGTTTTCTTTCCCAGGGAAAATGGAAAAAGCATGTGCCCGGGGGCCCCTGGCCCTGACTGCAAAGAATCCTTATATCGAAGGATGGACCCCACACCGAAGTTGTCCCCACCTCAAACTTGTGCTGCCCTGATAGACCCAAGGGAGCCCTACAAACTGAGATCAGAAACCTGGACTGCTGAGTTTTCTTTCCCAGGGAAAATGGAAAAAGGATGTGCCCGGGGGCCCCTGGCCCTGACTGCAAAGAATCCTTATATCGAAGGATGGACCCCAGACCGATGTTGTCCCCACCTCAAACTTGTGCTGCCCTGATAGACCCAAGGGAGCCCTACAAACTGACATCAGGAACCTGGACTGCTGAGTTTTCTTTCCCAGGGAAAATGGAAAAAGGATGTGCCCAGGGGCCCCTGGCCTGGACTGCAAAAAATCCTTATATCGAAGGATGGAGAACACACGAAAGTTGTGCCCACCTCAAACTTGTGCTGCCCTGATAGACCCAAGGGAGCCCTACAAACTGACATCAGGAACCTGGACTGCTGAGTTTTCTTTCCCAGGGAAAATGGAAAAAGGATGTGCCCAGGGGCCCCTGGCCCTGGGCAGGGACCTCACTGCAAAAAATCCTTATATCGAAGGATGGACCCCACACCGAAATTGTCCCCACCTCAAACTTGTGCTGCCCTGATAGACCCAAGGGAGCCCTACAAACTGACATCAGGAACCTGGACTGCTGAGTTTTCTTTCCCAGAGAAAATGGCCAAAGGATTTGCCCGGGGGCCCCTGGCCCTGACTGCAAAAAATCCTTATATCGAAGGATGGACCCCACACCGAAGTTGTCCCCACCTCAAACTTGTGCTGCCCTGATAGACCCAAGGGAACCCTACAAACTGACATCAGGAACCTGGACTGCTGAGTTTTCTTTCCCAGGGAAAATGGAAAAAGGATGTGCCCAGGGGCCCCTGGTCCAGACTGCAAAGAATCCTTATATCGAAGGATGGACCCCACACCGAAGTTGTCCCCACCTCAAACTTGTGCTGCCCTGATAGACCCAAGGGAGCCCTACAAACTGACATCAGGAACCTGGACTGCTGAGTTTTCTTTCCCAGGGAAAATGGAAAAAGGATGTGCCCGGGGGCCCCTGGCCCTGACTGCAAAAAATCCTTATATCGAAGGATGCACCCCACACCGAAGTTGTCCCCACCTCAAACTTGTGCTGCCCTGATAGACCCAAGGGAGCCCTACTAACTGACATCAGCAACCTGGACTGCTGAGTTTTCTTTCCCAGGGAAAATGGAAAAAGGATGTGCCCGGGGGCCCCTGGCCCTGACTGCAAAAAATCCTTATATCGAAGGATGGACCCCACACCGAAGTTGCCCCACGTCAACCTTGTGCTGCCCTGATAGACCCAAGGGAGCCCTACAAACTGACATCAGGAACCTGGACTGCTGAGTTTTCTTTCCCAGGGAAAATGGAAAAAGGATGTGCCCAGGGGCCCCTGGCCCTGACTGCAAAAAATCCTTATATCGAAGGATGGACCCCACACCGAAGTTGTCCCCACCTCAAACTTGTGCTGCCCTGATAGACCCAAGGGAGCCCTACAAAATGACATCAGGAACCTGGACTGCTGAGTTTTCTTTCCCAGGGAAAATGGCCAAAGGATGTGCCCAGGGGCCCCGGGCCCTGACTGCAAAAAATCCTTATATCGAAGGATGGACCCCACACCGAAGTTGTCCCCACCTCAAACTTGTGCTGCCCTGATAGACCCAAGGGAGCCCTACAAACTGACATCAGGAACCTGGACTGCTGAGTTTTCTTTCCCAGGGAAAATGGCCAAAGGATGTGCCCAGGGGCCCCTGGCACTGGGCAGGGACCTCACTGCAAAAAATCCTTATATCGAAGGATGGACCCCACACCGAAGTTGTCCCCACCTCAAACTTGTGCTGCCCTGATAGACCCAAGGGAGCCCTACAAACTGACATCAGGAACCTGGACTGCTGAGTTTTCTTTCCCAGGGAAAATGGCCAAAGGATGTGCCCGGGGGCCCCTGGCCCTGACTGCAAAAAATCCTTATATCGAAGGATGGACCCCACACCGAAGTTGTCCCCACCTCAAACTTGTGCTGCCCTGATAGACCCAAGGGAGCCCTACAAACTGACATCAGGAACCTGGACTGCTGAGTTTTCTTTCCCAGGGAAAATGGAAAAAGGATGTGCCCAGGGGCCCCTGGCCCTGACTGCAAAAAATCCTTATATCGAAGGATGGACCCCACACCGAAGTTGTCCCCACCTCTGACTTGTGCTGCCCTGAAAGACCCAAGGGAGCCCTACAAACTGACATCAGGAACCTGGACTGCTGAGTTTTCTTTCCCAGGGAAAATGGAAAAAGGATGTGCCCAGGGGCCCCTGGCACTGGGCAGGGTCCTCACTGCAAAAAATCCTTATATCGAAGGATGGACCCCACACCGAAATTGTCCCCACCTCAAACTTGTGCTGCCCTGATAGACCCAAGGGAGCCCTACAAACTGACATCAGGAACCTGGACTGCTGAGTTTTCTTTCCCAGGGAAAATGGCCAAAGGATGTGCCCGGGGGCCCCTGGCCCTGACTGCAAAAAATCCTTATATCGAAGGATGGACCCCACACCGAAGTTGTCCCCACCTCAAACTTGCGCTGCCCTGATAGACCCAAGGGAACCCTACAAACTGACATCAGGAACCTGGACTGCTGAGTTTTCTTTCCCAGGGAAAATGGAAAAAGGATGTGCCCGGGGGCCCCTGGTCCAGACTGCAAAGAATCCTTATATCGAAGGATGGACCCCACACCGAAGTTGTCCCCACCTCAAACTTGTGCTGCCCTGATAGACCCAAGGGAGCCCTACAAACTGACATCAGGAACCTGGACTGCTGAGTTTTCTTTCCCAGGGAAAATGGAAAAAGGATGTGCCCAGGGGCCCCTGGCACTGGGCAGGGGCCTCACTGCAAAAAATCCTTATATCGAAGGATGGACCCCACACCGAAGTTGTCCCCACCTCAAACTTGTGCTGCCCTGATACACCCAAGGGAGCCCTACAAACTGACATCAGGAACCTGGACTGCTGAGTTTTCTTTCCCAGTGAAAATGGCCAAAGGATGTGCCCGGGGGCCCCTGGCCCTGACTGCAAAAAATCCTTATATCGAAGGATGGACCCCACACCGAAGTTGTCCCAACCTCAAACTTGTGCTGCCCTGATAGACCCAAGGGAACCCTACAAACTGACATCAGGAACCTGGACTGCTGAGTTTTCTTTCCCAGGGAAAATGGAAAAAGGGTGTGACCAGGGGCCCATGCCCCTGACTGCAAAGAATCCTTATATCGAAGGATGGACCCCACACCGAAGTTGTCCCCACCTCAAACTTGTGCTGCCCTGATAGACCCAAGGGAGCCCTACAAACTGACATCAGGAACCTGGACTGCTGAGTTTTCTTTCCCAGGGAAAATGGAAAAAGGATGTGCCCAGGGGCCCCTGGCCTGGACTGCAAAAAATCATTATATCGAAGGATGGAGCCCACACCGAAGTTGTCCCCACCTCAAACTTGTGCTGCCCCGATAGACCCAAGGGAGCCCTACAAACTGACATCAGGAACCTGGACTGCTGAGTTTTCTTTCCCAGGGAAAATGGCCAAAGGATTTGCCCAGGGGCCCCTGGCACTGGGCAGGGACCTCACTGCAAAAAATCCCTATATCGAAGGATGGACCCCACACCGAAGTTGTCCCCACCTCAAACTTGTGCTGCCCTGATAGACCCAAGGGAGCCCTACAAACTGACATCAGGAACCTGGACTGCTGAGTTTTCTTTCCCAGTGAAAATGGCCAAAGGATGTGCCCGGGGGCCCCTGGCCCTGACTGCAAAAAATCCTTATATCGAAGGATGGACCCCACACCGAAGTTGTCCCCACCTCAAACTTGTGCTGCCCTGATAGACCCAAGGGAGCCCTACAAACTGACATCAGGAACCTGGACTGCTGAGTTTTCTTTCCCAGGGAAAATGGAAAAAGGATGTGCCCGGGGGCCCCTGGCCCTGACTGCAAAAAATCCTTATATCGAAGGATGGACCCCACACCGAAGTTGTCCCCACCTCAAACTTGTGCTGCCCTGATAGACCCAAGGGAGCCCTACAAACTGACATCAGGAACCTGGACTGCTGAGTTTTCTTTCCCAGGGAAAATGGAAAAAGGATGTGCCCAGGGGCCCCTGGCCCTGACTGCAAAAAATCCTTATATCGAAGGATGGACCCCACACCGAAGTTGTCCCCACCTCAAACTTGTGCTGTCCTGATAGACCGAAGGGAGCCCTACAAACTGACATCAGGAACCTGGACTGCTGAGTTTTCTTTCCCAGGGAATATGGAAAAAGCATGTGCCCGGGGGCCCCTGGCCCTGACTGCAAAAAATCCTTATATCGAAGGATGGACCCCACACCGAAGTTGTCCCCACCTCAAACTTGTGCTGCCCTGATAGACCCAAGGGAGCCCTACAAACTGACATCAGGAACCTGGACTGCTGAGTTTTCTTTCCCAGGGAAAATGGAAAAAGGATGTGCCCGGGGGCCCCTGGCCCTGACTGCAAAGAATCCTTATATCGAAGGATGGACCCCAGACCGATGTTGTCCCCACCTCAAACTTGTGCTGCCCTGATAGACCCAAGGGAGCCCTACAAACTGACATCAGGAACCTGGACTGCTGAGTTTTCTTTCCCAGGGAAAATGGAAAAAGGATGTGCCCAGGGGCCCCTGGCCCTGACTCCAAAAAATCCTTATATCGAAGGATGGACCCCACACCGAAGTTGTCCCCACCTAAAATTGTGCTGCCCTGATAGACCCAAGGGAGCCCTACAAACTGACATCAGGAACCTGGACTGCTGAGTTTTCTTTCCCAGGGAAAATGGCCAAAGGATGTGCCCAGGGGCCCCTGGCACTGGGCAGGGGCCTCACTGCAAAAAATCCTTATATCGAAGGATGGACCCCACACCGAAGTTGTCCCCACCTCAAACTTGTGCTGCCCTGATAGACCCAAGGGAGCCCTACAAACTGACATCAGGAACCTGGACTGCTGAGTTTTCTTTCCCAGGGAAAATGGAAAAAGGATGTGCCCAGGGGCCCCCGGCCCTGACTGCAAAAAATCCTTATATCGAAGGATGGACCCCACACCGAAGTTGTCCCCACCTCAAACTTGTGCTGCCCTGAAAGACCCAAGGGAGCCCTACAAACTGACATCAGGAACCTGGACTGCTGAGTTTTCTTTCCCAGGGAAAATGGCCAAAGGATGTGCCCAGGGGCCCCTGGCACTGGGCAGGGTCCTCACTGCAAAAAATCCTTATATCGAAGGATGGACCCCACACCGAAATTGTCCCCACCTCAAACTTGTGCTGCCCTGATAGACCCAAGGGAGCTCTACAAACTGACATCAGGAACCGGGACTGCTGAGCTTTCTTTCCCAGGGAAAATGGAAAAAGGATGTGCCCTAGGGCCCCTGGCCTGGACTGCAAAAAATCCTTATATCGAAGGATGGAGAACACACGAAAGTTGTGCCCACCTCAAACTTGTGCTGCCCTGATAGACCCAAGGGAGCCCTACAAACTGACATCAGGAACCTGGACTGCTGAGTTTTCTTTCCCAGGGAAAATGGAAAAAGGATGTGCCCAGGGGCCCCTGGCCCTGGGCAGGGACCTCACTGCAAAAAATCCTTATATCGAAGGATGGACCCCACACCGAAATTGTCCCCACCTCAAACTTGTGCTGCCCTGATAGACCCAAGGGAGCCCTACAAACTGACATCAGGAACCTGGACTGCTGAGTTTTCTTTCCCAGAGAAAATGGCCAAAGGATTTGCCCGGGGGCCCCTGGCCCTGACTGCAAAAAATCCTTATATCGAAGGATGGACCCCACACCGAAGTTGTCCCCACCTCAAACTTGTGCTGCCCTGATAGACCCAAGGGAACCCTACAAACTGACATCAGGAACCTGGACTGCTGAGTTTTCTTTCCCAGGGAAAATGGAAAAAGGATGTGCCCAGGGGCCCCTGGTCCAGACTGCAAAGAATCCTTATATCGAAGGATGGACCCCACACCGAAGTTGTCCCCACCTCAAACTTGTGCTGCCCTGATAGACCCAAGGGAGCCCTACAAACTGACATCAGGAACCTGGACTGCTGAGTTTTCTTTCCCAGGGAAAATGGAAAAAGGATGTGCCCGGGGGCCCCTGGCCCTGACTGCAAAAAATCCTTATATCGAAGGATGCACCCCACACCGAAGTTGTCCCCACCTCAAACTTGTGCTGCCCTGATAGACCCAAGGGAGCCCTACTAACTGACATCAGCAACCTGGACTGCTGAGTTTTCTTTCCCAGGGAAAATGGAAAAAGGATGTGCCCGGGGGCCCCTGGCCCTGACTGCAAAAAATCCTTATATCGAAGGATGGACCCCACACCGAAGTTGCCCCACGTCAACCTTGTGCTGCCCTGATAGACCCAAGGGAGCCCTACAAACTGACATCAGGAACCTGGACTGCTGAGTTTTCTTTCCCAGGGAAAATGGAAAAAGGATGTGCCCAGGGGCCCCTGGCCCTGACTGCAAAAAATCCTTATATCGAAGGATGGACCCCACACCGAAGTTGTCCCCACCTCAAACTTGTGCTGCCCTGATAGACCCAAGGGAGCCCTACAAAATGACATCAGGAACCTGGACTGCTGAGTTTTCTTTCCCAGGGAAAATGGCCAAAGGATGTGCCCAGGGGCCCCGGGCCCTGACTGCAAAAAATCCTTATATCGAAGGATGGACCCCACACCGAAGTTGTCCCCACCTCAAACTTGTGCTGCCCTGATAGACCCAAGGGAGCCCTACAAACTGACATCAGGAACCTGGACTGCTGAGTTTTCTTTCCCAGGGAAAATGGCCAAAGGATGTGCCCAGGGGCCCCTGGCACTGGGCAGGGACCTCACTGCAAAAAATCCTTATATCGAAGGATGGACCCCACACCGAAGTTGTCCCCACCTCAAACTTGTGCTGCCCTGATAGACCCAAGGGAGCCCTACAAACTGACATCAGGAACCTGGACTGCTGAGTTTTCTTTCCCAGGGAAAATGGCCAAAGGATGTGCCCGGGGGCCCCTGGCCCTGACTGCAAAAAATCCTTATATCGAAGGATGGACCCCACACCGAAGTTGTCCCCACCTCAAACTTGTGCTGCCCTGATAGACCCAAGGGAGCCCTACAAACTGACATCAGGAACCTGGACTGCTGAGTTTTCTTTCCCAGGGAAAATGGAAAAAGGATGTGCCCAGGGGCCCCTGGCCCTGACTGCAAAAAATCCTTATATCGAAGGATGGACCCCACACCGAAGTTGTCCCCACCTCTGACTTGTGCTGCCCTGAAAGACCCAAGGGAGCCCTACAAACTGACATCAGGAACCTGGACTGCTGAGTTTTCTTGCCCAGGGAAAATGGAAAAAGGATGTGCCCAGGGGCCCCTGGCACTGGGCAGGGTCCTCACTGCAAAAAATCCTTATATCGAAGGATGGACCCCACACCGAAATTGTCCCCACCTCAAACTTGTGCTGCCCTGATAGACCCAAGGGAGCCCTACAAACTGACATCAGGAACCTGGACTGCTGAGTTTTCTTTCCCAGGGAAAATGGCCAAAGGATGTGCCCGGGGGCCCCTGGCCCTGACTGCAAAAAATCCTTATATCGAAGGATGGACCCCACACCGAAGTTGTCCCCACCTCAAACTTGCGCTGCCCTGATAGACCCAAGGGAACCCTACAAACTGACATCAGGAACCTGGACTGCTGAGTTTTCTTTCCCAGGGAAAATGGAAAAAGGATGTGCCCGGGGGCCCCTGGTCCAGACTGCAAAGAATCCTTATATCGAAGGATGGACCCCACACCGAAGTTGTCCCCACCTCAAACTTGTGCTGCCCTGATAGACCCAAGGGAGCCCTACAAACTGACATCAGGAACCTGGACTGCTGAGTTTTCTTTCCCAGGGAAAATGGAAAAAGGATGTGCCCAGGGGCCCCTGGCACTGGGCAGGGGCCTCACTGCAAAAAATCCTTATATCGAAGGATGGACCCCACACCGAAGTTGTCCCCACCTCAAACTTGTGCTGCCCTGATACACCCAAGGGAGCCCTACAAACTGACATCAGGAACCTGGACTGCTGAGTTTCCTTTCCCAGTGAAAATGGCCAAAGGATGTGCCCGGGGGCCCCTGGCCCTGACTGCAAAAAATCCTTATATCGAAGGATGGACCCCACACCGAAGTTGTCCCAACCTCAAACTTGTGCTGCCCTGATAGACCCAAGGGAACCCTACAAACTGACATCAGGAACCTGGACTGCTGAGTTTTCTTTCCCAGGGAAAATGGAAAAAGGGTGTGACCAGGGGCCCATGCCCCTGACTGCAAAGAATCCTTATATCGAAGGATGGACCCCACACCGAAGTTGTCCCCACCTCAAACTTGTGCTGCCCTGATAGACCCAAGGGAGCCCTACAAACTGACATCAGGAACCTGGACTGCTGAGTTTTCTTTCCCAGGGAAAATGGAAAAAGGATGTGCCCAGGGGCCCCTGGCCCTGACTGCAAAAAATCCTTATATCGAAGGATGGACCCCACACCGAAGTTGTCCCCACCTCAAACTTGTGCTGCCCTGATAGACCGAAGGGAGCCCTACAAACTGACATCAGGAACCTGGACTGCTGAGTTTTCTTTCCCAGGGAAAATGGAAAAAGGATGTGCCCAGGGGCCCCTGGCCCTGACTGCAAAAAATCCTTATATCGAAGGATGGACCCCACACCGAAGTTGTCCCCACCTCAAACTTGTGCTGTCCTGATAGACCCAAGGGAGCCCTACAAACTGACATCAGGAACCTGGACTGCTGAGTTTTCTTTCCCAGGGAAAATGGAAAAAGCATGTGCCCGGGGGCCCCTGGCCCTGACTGCAAAAAATCCTTATATCGAAGGATGGACCCCACACCGAAGTTGTCCCCACCTCAAACTTGTGCTGCCCTGATAGACCCAAGGGAGCCCTACAAACTGACATCAGGAACCTGGACTGCTGAGTTTTCTTTCCCAGGGAAAATGGAAAAAGGATGTGCCCGGGGGCCCCTGGCCCTGACTGCAAAGAATCCTTATATCGAAGGATGGACCCCAGACCGATGTTGTCCCCACCTCAAACTTGTGCTGCCCTGATAGACCCAAGGGAGCCCTACAAACTGACATCAGGAACCTGGACTGCTGAGTTTTCTTTCCCAGGGAAAATGGAAAAAGGATGTGCCCAGGGGCCCCTGGCCCTGACTGCAAAAAATCCTTATATCGAAGGATGGAGCCCACACGAAAGTTGTGCCCACCTCAAACTTGTGCTGCCCTGATAGACCCAAGGGAGCCCTACAAACTGACATCAGGAACCTGGACTGCGGAGTTTTCTTTCCCAGGGAAATTGGAAAAAGGATGTGCCCAGGGGGCCCTGGCACTGGGCAGGGACCTCACTGCAAAGAATCCTTATATCGAAGGATGGACCCCACACCGAAGTTGTCCCTACCTCAAACTTGTGCTGCCCTGATAGACCCAAGGGAGCCCTACAAACTGACATCAGGAACCTGGACTGCTGAGTTTTCTTTCCCAGGGAAAATGGAAAAAGGATGTGCCCAGGGGCCCCTGGTCCAGACTGCAAAGAATCCTTATATCGAAGGATGGACCCCACACCGAAGTTGTCCCCACCTCAAACTTGTGCTGCCCTGATAGACCCAAGGGAGCCCTACAAACTGACATCAGGAACCTGGACTGCTGAGTTTTCTTTCCCAGGGAAAATGGAAAAAGGATGTGCCCAGGGGCCCATGCCCCTGACTGCAAAAAATCCTTATATCGAAGGATGCACCCCACACCGAAGTTGTCCCCACCTCAAACTTGTGCTGCCCTGATAGACCCAAGGGAGCCCTACTAACTGACATCAGGAACCTGGACTGCTGAGTTTTCTTTCCCAGGGAAAATGGAAAAAGGATGTGCCCAGGGGCCCCTGGCCCTGACTGCAAAAAATCCTTATATCGAAGGATGGACCCCACACCGAAGTTGTCCCCACCTCAAACTTGTGCTGCCCTGAAAGACCCAAGGGAGCTTTACAAACTGACATCAGGAACCTGGACTGCTGAGTTTTCTTTCCCAGGGAAAATGGCCAAAGGATGTGCCCAGGGGCCCCTGGCACTGGGCAGGGTCCTCACTGCAAAAAATCCTTATATCGAAGGATGGACCCCACACCGAAATTGTCCCCACCTCAAACTTGTGCTGCCCTGATAGACCCAAGGGAGCCCTACAAACTGACATCAGGAACCTGGACTGCTGAGTTTTCTTTCCCAGGGAAAATGGCCAAAGGATGTGCCCGGGGGCCCCTGGCCCTGACTGCAAAAAATCCTTATATCGAAGGATGGACCCCACACCGATGTTGTCCCCACCTCAAACTTGAGCTGCCCTGATAGACCCAAGGGAACCCTACAAACTGACATCAGGAACCTGGACTGCTGAGTTTTCTTTCCCAGGGAAAATGGAAAAAGGATGTGCCCAGGGGCCCCTGGTCCAGACTGCAAAGAATCCTTATATCGAAGGATGGACCCCACACCGAAGTTGTCCCCACCTCAAACTTGTGCTGCCCTGATAGACCCAAGGGAGCCCTACAAACTGACATCAGGAACCTGGACTGCTGAGTTTTCTTTCCCAGGGAAAATGGAAAAAGGATGTGCCCAGGGGCCCCTGGCCCTGACTGCAAAAAATCCTTATATCGAAGGATGGACCCCACACCGAAGTTGTCCCCACCTCAAACTTGTGCTGCCCTGATAGACCCAAGGGAGCCCTACAAACTGACATCAGGAACCTGGACTGCTGAGTTTTCTTTCCCAGGGAAAATGGAAAAAGGTTGTGCCCGGGGGCCCCTGGCCCTGACTGCAAAAAATCCTTATATCGAAGGATGGACCCCACACCGAAGTTGTCCCCACCTCAAACTTGTGCTGCCCTGATAGACCCAAGGGAGCCCTACAAACTGACATCAGGAACCTGGACTGCTGAGTTTTCTTTCCCAGGGAAAATGGAAAAAGGTTGTGCCCGGGGGCCCCTGGCCCTGACTGCAAAAAATCCTTATATCGAAGGATGGACCCCACACCGAAGTTGTCCCCACCTCAAACTTGTGCTGCCCTGATAGACCCAAGGGAGCCCTACAAACTGACATCAGGAACCTGGACTGCTGAGTTTTCTTTCCCAGGGAAAATGGAAAAAGGATGTGCCCAGGGGCCCCTGGCCCTGACTGCAAAAAATCCTTATATCGAAGGATGGACCCCACACCGAAGTTGTCCCCACCTAAAATCGTGCTGCCCTGATAGACCCAAGGGAGCCCTACAAACTGACATCAGGAACCTGGACTGCTGAGTTTTCTTTCCCAGGGAAAATGGCCAAAGGATGTGCCCGGGGGCCCCTGGCCCTGACTGCAAAAAATCCTTATATCGAAGGATGGACCCCACACCGAAGTTGTCCCCACCTCAAACTTGTGCTGCCCTGATAGACCCAAGGGAGCCCTACAAACTGACATCAGGAACCTGGACTGGTGAGTTTTCTTTCCCAGGAAAAATGGAAAAAGGATGTGCCCGGGGGCCCCTGGCCATGACTGCAAAAGATCCTTATATCGAAGGATGGACCCCACACCGAAGTTGTCCCCACCTCAAACTTGTGCTGCCCTGATAGACCCAAGGGAGCCCTACTAACTGACATCAGCAACCTGGACTGCTGAGTTTTCTTTCCCAGGGAAAATGGAAAAAGGATGTGCCCAGGGGCCCCTGGCCCCTGACTGCAAAAAATAGTTATATCGAAGTTTGCACCCCACACCGAAGTTGTCCCCACCTCAAACTTGTGCTGTCCTGATAGACCCAAGGGAGCACTACAAACTGACATCAGCAACCTGGATTGCTGAGTTTTCTTTCCCAGGGAAAATGGAAAAAGGATGTGCCCAGGGACCCCTGGCTCTGGGCAGGGGCCTCACGGCAAAGAATCCTTATATTGAAGGATGGACCCCACACCAAAGTTGTCCCCACCTCAAACTTGTGCTGCCCTGATAGACCCAAGGGAGCCCTACAAACTGACATCAGGAACCTGGACTGCTGAGTTTTCTTTCCCAGGGAAAATGGAAAAAGGATGTGCCCAGGGGCCCTTGGCCCTGACTGCAAAAAATACTTATATCGAAGGATGGACCCCACACCGAAGTTGTCCCCACCTCAAACTTGTGCTGCCCTGATAGACCCAAGGGAGCCCTACAAACTGACATCAGGAACGTGGACTGCTGAGTTTTCTTTCCCAGTGAAAATGGCCAAAGGATGTGCCCGGGGGCCCCTGGCCCTGACTGCATAAAATCCTTATATCGAAGGATGGACCCCACACCGAAGTTGTCCCAACCTCAAACTTTTGCTGCCCTGATAGACCTAAGGGAACCCTACAAACTGACATCAGGAACCTGGACTGCTGAGTTTTCTTTCCCAGGGAAAATGGAAAAAGGATGTGCCCAGGGGCCCCTGGCCCTGACTGCAAAGAATCCTTATATCGAAGGATGGACCCCACACCGAAGTTGTCCCCACCTCAAACTTGTGCTGCCCTGATAGACCCAAGGGAGCCCTACAAACTGAAATCAGGAACCTGGACTGCTGAGTTTTCTTTCCCAGGGAAAATGGAAAAAGGATGTGCCCAGGGGCCCCTGGCCTGGACTGCAAAAAATCATTATATCGAAGGATGGAGCCCACACCGAAGTTGTCCCCACCTCAAACTTGTGCTGCCCTGATAGACCCAAGGGAGCCCTACAAACTGACATCAGGAACCTGGACTGCTGAGTTTTCTTTCCCAGTGAAAATGGCCAAAGGATGTGCCCGGGGGCCCCTGGCCCTGACTGCAAAAAATCCTTATATCGAAGGATGGACCCCACACCGAAGTTGTCCCCACCTCAAACTTGTGCTGCCCTGATAGACCGAAGGGAGCCCTACAAACTGACATCAGGAACCTGGACTGCTGAGTTTTCTTTCCCAGGGAAAATGGAAAAAGGATGTGCCCAGGGGCCCCTGGCCCTGACTGCAAAAAGTCCTTATATCGAAGGATGGACCCCACACCGAAGTTGTCCCCACCTCAAACTTGTGCTGCCCTGATAGACCGAAGGGAGCCCTACAAACTGACATCAGGAACCTGGACTGCTGAGTTTTCTTTCCCAGGGAAAATGGAAAAAGGATGTGCCCAGGGGGCCCTGGCCCTGACTGCAAAAAATCCTTATATCGAAGGATGGACCCCACACCGAAGTTGTCCCCACCTCAAACTTGTGCTGCCCTGATAGACCGAAGGGAGCCCTACAAACTGACATCAGGAACCTGGACTGCTGAGTTTTCTTTCCCAGGGAAAATGGAAAAAGCATGTGCCCGGGGGCCCCTGGCCCTGACTGCAAAAAATCCTTATATCGAAGGATGGACCCCACACCGAAGTTGTCCCCACCTCAAACTTGTGCTGCCCTGATAGACCCAAGGGAGCCCTACAAACTGACATCAGGAACCTGGACTGCTGAGTTTTCTTTCCCAGGGAAAATGGAAAAAGGATGTGCCCGGGGGCCCCTGGCCCTGACTGCAAAAAATCCTTATATCGAAGGATGCACCCCACACCGAAGTTGTCCCCACCTCAAACTTGTGCTGCCCTGATAGACCCAAGGGAGCCCTACTAACTGACATCAGCAACCTGGACTGCTGAGTTTTCTTTCCCAGGGAAAATGGAAAAAGGATGTGCCCGGGGGCCCCTGGCCCTGACTGCAAAAAATCCTTATATCGAAGGATGGACCCCACACCGAAGTTGCCCCACGTCAACCTTGTGCTGCCCTGATAGACCCAAGGGAGCCCTACAAACTGACATCAGGAACCTGGACTGCTGAGTTTTCTTTCCCAGGGAAAATGGAAAAAGGATGTGCCCAGGGGCCCCTGGCCCTGACTGCAAAAAATCCTTATATCGAAGGATGGACCCCACACCGAAGTTGTCCCCACCTCAAACTTGTGCTGCCCTGATAGACCCAAGGGAGCCCTACAAAATGACATCAGGAACCTGGACTGCTGAGTTTTCTTTCCCAGGGAAAATGGCCAAAGGATGTGCCCAGGGGCCCCGGGCCCTGACTGCAAAAAATCCTTATATCGAAGGATGGACCCCACACCGAAGTTGTCCCCACCTCAAACTTGTGCTGCCCTGATAGACCCAAGGGAGCCCTACAAACTGACATCAGGAACCTGGACTGCTGAGTTTTCTTTCCCAGGGAAAATGGCCAAAGGATGTGCCCAGGGGCCCCTGGCACTGGGCAGGGACCTCACTGCAAAAAATCCTTATATCGAAGGATGGACCCCACACCGAAGTTGTCCCCACCTCAAACTTGTGCTGCCCTGATAGACCCAAGGGAGCCCTACAAACTGACATCAGGAACCTGGACTGCTGAGTTTTCTTTCCCAGGGAAAATGGCCAAAGGATGTGCCCGGGGGCCCCTGGCCCTGACTGCAAAAAATCCTTATATCGAAGGATGGACCCCACACCGAAGTTGTCCCCACCTCAAACTTGTGCTGCCCTGATAGACCCAAGGGAGCCCTACAAACTGACATCAGGAACCTGGACTGCTGAGTTTTCTTTCCCAGGGAAAATGGAAAAAGGATGTGCCCAGGGGCCCCTGGCCCTGACTGCAAAAAATCCTTATATCGAAGGATGGACCCCACACCGAAGTTGTCCCCACCTCTGACTTGTGCTGCCCTGAAAGACCCAAGGGAGCCCTACAAACTGACATCAGGAACCTGGACTGCTGAGTTTTCTTGCCCAGGGAAAATGGAAAAAGGATGTGCCCAGGGGCCCCTGGCACTGGGCAGGGTCCTCACTGCAAAAAATCCTTATATCGAAGGATGGACCCCACACCGAAATTGTCCCCACCTCAAACTTGTGCTGCCCTGATAGACCCAAGGGAGCCCTACAAACTGACATCAGGAACCTGGACTGCTGAGTTTTCTTTCCCAGGGAAAATGGCCAAAGGATGTGCCCGGGGGCCCCTGGCCCTGACTGCAAAAAATCCTTATATCGAAGGATGGACCCCACACCGAAGTTGTCCCCACCTCAAACTTGCGCTGCCCTGATAGACCCAAGGGAACCCTACAAACTGACATCAGGAACCTGGACTGCTGAGTTTTCTTTCCCAGGGAAAATGGAAAAAGGATGTGCCCGGGGGCCCCTGGTCCAGACTGCAAAGAATCCTTATATCGAAGGATGGACCCCACACCGAAGTTGTCCCCACCTCAAACTTGTGCTGCCCTGATAGACCCAAGGGAGCCCTACAAACTGACATCAGGAACCTGGACTGCTGAGTTTTCTTTCCCAGGGAAAATGGAAAAAGGATGTGCCCAGGGGCCCCTGGCACTGGGCAGGGGCCTCACTGCAAAAAATCCTTATATCGAAGGATGGACCCCACACCGAAGTTGTCCCCACCTCAAATTTGTGCTGCCCTGATACACCCAAGGGAGCCCTACAAACTGACATCAGGAACCTGGACTGCTGAGTTTCCTTTCCCAGTGAAAATGGCCAAAGGATGTGCCCGGGGGCCCCTGGCCCTGACTGCAAAAAATCCTTATATCGAAGGATGGACCCCACACCGAAGTTGTCCCAACCTCAAACTTGTGCTGCCCTGATAGACCCAAGGGAACCCTACAAACTGACATCAGGAACCTGGACTGCTGAGTTTTCTTTCCCAGGGAAAATGGAAAAAGGGTGTGACCAGGGGCCCATGCCCCTGACTGCAAAGAATCCTTATATCGAAGGATGGACCCCACACCGAAGTTGTCCCCACCTCAAACTTGTGCTGCCCTGATAGACCCAAGGGAGCCCTACAAACTGACATCAGGAACCTGGACTGCTGAGTTTTCTTTCCCAGGGAAAATGGAAAAAGGATGTGCCCAGGGGCCCCTGGCCTGGACTGCAAAAAATCATTATATCGAAGGATGGAGCCCACACCGAAGTTGTCCCCACCTCAAACTTGTGCTGCCCTGATAGACCCAAGGGAGCCCTACAAACTGACATCAGGAACCTGGACTGCGGAGTTTTCTTTCCCAGGGAAATTGGAAAAAGGATGTGCCCAGGGGGCCCTGGCACTGGGCAGGGACCTCACTGCAAAGAATCCTTATATCGAAGGATGGACCCCACACCGAAGTTGTCCCTACCTCAAACTTGTGCTGCCCTGATAGACCCAAGGGAGCCCTACAAACTGACATCAGGAACCTGGACTGCTGAGTTTTCTTTCCCAGGGAAAATGGAAAAAGGATGTGCCCAGGGGCCCCTGGTCCAGACTGCAAAGAATCCTTATATCGAAGGATGGACCCCACACCGAAGTTGTCCCCACCTCAAACTTGTGCTGCCCTGATAGACCCAAGGGAGCCCTACAAACTGACATCAGGAACCTGGACTGCTGAGTTTTCTTTCCCAGGGAAAATGGAAAAAGGATGTGCCCAGGGGCCCCTGGCCCTGACTGCAAAAAATCCTTATATCGAAGGATGCACCCCACACCGAAGTTGTCCCCACCTCAAACTTGTGCTGCCCTGATAGACCCAAGGGAGCCCTACTAACTGACATCAGGAACCTGGACTGCTGAGTTTTCTTTCCCAGGGAAAATGGAAAAAGGATGTGCCCAGGGGCCCCTGGTCCTGACTGCAAAGAATCCTTATATCGAAGGATGGACCCCACACCGAAGTTGTCCCCACCTCAAACTTGTGCTGCCCGGATAGACCCAAGGGAGCCCTACAAACTGACATCAGGAACCTGGACTGCTGAGTTTTCTTTCCCAGGGAAAATGGCCAAAGGATGTGCCCAGGGGCCCCTGGCCCTGACTGCAAAAAATCCTTATATCGAAGGATGGACCCCACACCGAAGTTGTCCCCACCTCAAACTTGTGCTGCCCTGATAGACCCAAGGGAGCCCTACAAACTGACATCAGGAACCTGGACTGCTGAGTTTTCTTTCCCAGGGAAAATGGCCAAAGGATGTGCCCAGGGGCCCCTGGCACTGGGCAGGGACCTCACTGCAAAAAATCCTTATATCGAAGGATGGACCCCACACCGAAGTTGTCCCCACCTCAAACTTGTGCTGCCCTGATAGACCCAAGGGAGCCCTACAAACTGACATCAGGAACCTGGACTGCTGAGTTTTCTTTCCCAGGGAAAATGGAAAAAGGATGTGCCCAGGGGCCCCTGGCCCTGACTGCATAAAATCCTTATATCGAAGGATGGACCCCACACCGAAGTTGTCCCCACCTCAAACTTGTGCTGCCCTGATAGACCCAAGGGAGCCCTACAAACTGACATCAGGAACCTGGATTGCTGAGTTTTCTTTCCCAGGGAAAATGGAAAAAGGATGTGCCCGGGGGCCCCTGGCCCTGACTGCAAAAAATCCTTATATCGAAGGATGGACCCCACACCGAAGTTGTCCCAACCTCAAACTTGTGCTGCCCTGATAGACCCAAGGGAACCCTACAAACTGACATCAGGAACCTGGACTGCTGAGTTTTCTTTCCCAGGGAAAATGGAAAAAGGGTGTGACCAGGGGCCCATGCCCCTGACTGCAAAGAATCCTTATATCGAAGGATGGACCCCACACCGAAGTTGTCCCCACCTCAAACTTGTGCTGCCCTGATAGACCCAAGGGAGCCCTACAAACTGACATCAGGAACCTGGACTGCTGAGTTTTCTTTCCCAGGGAAAATGGAAAAAGGATGTGCCCAGGGGCCCCTGGCCTGGACTGCAAAAAATCATTATATCGAAGGATGGAGCCCACACCGAAGTTGTCCCCACCTCAAACTTGTGCTGCCCTGATAGACCCAAGGGAGCCCTACAAACTGACATCAGGAACCTGGACTGCTGAGTTTTCTTTCCCAGGGAAAATGGCCAAAGGATTTGCCCAGGGGCCCCTGGCACTGGGCAGGGACCTCACTGCAAAAAATCCCTATATCGAAGGATGGACCCCACACCGAAGTTGTCCCCACCTCAAACTTGTGCTGCCCTGATAGACCCAAGGGAGCCCTACAAACTGACATCAGGAACCTGGACTGCTGAGTTTTCTTTCCCAGTGAAAATGGCCAAAGGATGTGCCCGGGGGCCCCTGGCCCTGACTGCAAAAAATCCTTATATCGAAGGATGGACCCCACACCGAAGTTGTCCCCACCTCAAACTTGTGCTGCCCTGATAGACCCAAGGGAGCCCTACAAACTGACATCAGGAACCTGGACTGCTGAGTTTTCTTTCCCAGGGAAAATGGAAAAAGGATGTGCCCAGGGGCCCCTGGCCCTGACTGCAAAAAATCCTTATATCGAAGGATGGACCCCACACCGAAGTTGTCCCCACCTCAAACTTGTGCTGCCCTGATAGACCGAAGGGAGCCCTACAAACTGACATCAGGAACCTGGACTGCTGAGTTTTCTTTCCCAGGGAAAATGGAAAAAGGATGTGCCCAGGGGCCCCTGGCCCTGACTGCAAAAAATCCTTATATCGAAGGATGGACCCCACACCGAAGTTGTCCCCACCTCAAACTTGTGCTGTCCTGATAGACCGAAGGGAGCCCTACAAACTGACATCAGGAACCTGGACTGCTGAGTTTTCTTTCCCAGGGAAAATGGAAAAAGCATGTGCCCGGGGGCCCCTGGCCCTGACTGCAAAAAATCCTTATATCGAAGGATGGACCCCACACCGAAGTTGTCCCCACCTCAAACTTGTGCTGCCCTGATAGACCCAAGGGAGCCCTACAAACTGACATCAGGAACCTGGACTGCTGAGTTTTCTTTCCCAGGGAAAATGGAAAAAGGATGTGCCCGGGGGCCCCTGGCCCTGACTGCAAAGAATCCTTATATCGAAGGATGGACCCCAGACCGATGTTGTCCCCACCTCAAACTTGTGCTGCCCTGATAGACCCAAGGGAGCCCTACAAACTGACATCAGGAACCTGGACTGCTGAGTTTTCTTTCCCAGGGAAAATGGAAAAAGGATGTGCCCAGGGGCCCCTGGCCCTGACTGCAAAAAATCCTTATATCGAAGGATGGAGCCCACACGAAAGTTGTGCCCACCTCAAACTTGTGCTGCCCTGATAGACCCAAGGGAGCCCTACAAACTGACATCAGGAACCTGGACTGCGGAGTTTTCTTTCCCAGGGAAATTGGAAAAAGGATGTGCCCAGGGGGCCCTGGCACTGGGCAGGGACCTCACTGCAAAGAATCCTTATATCGAAGGATGGACCCCACACCGAAGTTGTCCCTACCTCAAACTTGTGCTGCCCTGATAGACCCAAGGGAGCCCTACAAACTGACATCAGGAACCTGGACTGCTGAGTTTTCTTTCCCAGGGAAAATGGAAAAAGGATGTGCCCAGGGGCCCCTGGTCCAGACTGCAAAGAATCCTTATATCGAAGGATGGACCCCACACCGAAGTCGTCCCCACCTCAAACTTGTGCTGCCCTGATAGACCCAAGGGAGCCCTACAAACTGACATCAGGAACCTGGACTGCTGAGTTTTCTTTCCCAGGGAAAATGGAAAAAGGATGTGCCCAGGGGCCCCTGGCCTGGACTGCAAAAAATCATTATATCGAAGGATGGAGCCCACACCGAAGTTGTCCCCACCTCAAACTTGTGCTGCCCTGATAGACCCAAGGGAGCCCTACAAACTGACATCAGGAACCTGGACTGCTGAGTTTTCTTTCCCAGGGAAAATGGCCAAAGGATTTGCCCAGGGGCCCCTGGCACTGGGCAGGGACCTCACTGCAAAAAATCCCTATATCGAAGGATGGACCCCACACCGAAGTTGTCCCCACCTCAAACTTGTGCTGCCCTGATAGACCCAAGGGAGCCCTACAAACTGACATCAGGAACCTGGACTGCTGAGTTTTCTTTCCCAGTGAAAATGGCCAAAGGATGTGCCCGGGGGCCCCTGGCCCTGACTGCAAAAAATCCTTATATCGAAGGATGGACCCCACACCGAAGTTGTCCCCACCTCAAACTTGTGCTGCCCTGATAGACCGAAGGGAGCCCTACAAACTGACATCAGGAACCTGGACTGCTGAGTTTTCTTTCCCAGGGAAAATGGAAAAAGGATGTGCCCAGGGGCCCCTGGCCCTGACTGCAAAAAATCCTTATATCGAAGGATGGACCCCACACCGAAGTTGTCCCCACCTCAAACTTGTGCTGTCCTGATAGACCGAAGGGAGCCCTACAAACTGACATCAGGAACCTGGACTGCTGAGTTTTCTTTCCCAGGGAAAATGGAAAAAGCATGTGCCCGGGGGCCCCTGGCCCTGACTGCAAAAAATCCTTATATCGAAGGATGGACCCCACACCGAAGTTGTCCCCACCTCAAACTTGTGCTGCCCTGATAGACCCAAGGGAGCCCTACAAACTGACATCAGGAACCTGGACTGCTGAGTTTTCTTTCCCAGGGAAAATGGAAAAAGGATGTGCCCGGGGGCCCCTGGCCCTGACTGCAAAGAATCCTTATATCGAAGGATGGACCCCAGACCGATGTTGTCCCCACCTCAAACTTGTGCTGCCCTGATAGACCCAAGGGAGCCCTACAAACTGACATCAGGAACCTGGACTGCTGAGTTTTCTTTCCCAGGGAAAATGGAAAAAGGATGTGCCCAGGGGCCCCTGGCCCTGACTGCAAAAAATCCTTATATCGAAGGATGGAGCCCACACGAAAATTGTGCCCACCTCAAACTTGTGCTGCCCTGATAGACCCAAGGGAGCCCTACAAACTGACATCAGGAACCTGGACTGCGGAGTTTTCTTTCCCAGGGAAATTGGAAAAAGGATGTGCCCAGGGGGCCCTGGCACTGGGCAGGGACCTCACTGCAAAAAATCCTTATATCGAAGGATGGACCCCACACCGAAGTTGTCCCTACCTCAAACTTGTGCTGCCCTGATAGACCCAAGGGAGCCCTACAAACTGACATCAGGAACCTGGACTGCTGAGTTTTCTTTCCCAGGGAAAATGGAAAAAGGATGTGCCCAGGGGCCCCTGGTCCAGACTGCAAAGAATCCTTATATCGAAGGATGGACCCCACACCGAAGTTGTCCCCACCTCAAACTTGTGCTGCCCTGATAGACCCAAGGGAGCCCTACAAACTGACATCAGGAACCTGGACTGCTGAGTTTTCTTTCCCAGGGAAAATGGAAAAAGGATGTGCCCAGGGGCCCATGCCCCTGACTGCAAAAAATCCTTATATCGAAGGATGCACCCCACACCGAAGTTGTCCCCACCTCAAACTTGTGCTGCCCTGATAGACCCAAGGGAGCCCTACTAACTGACATCAGGAACCTGGACTGCTGAGTTTTCTTTCCCAGGGAAAATGGAAAAAGGATGTGCCCAGGGGCCCCTGGCCCTGACTGCAAAAAATCCTTATATCGAAGGATGGACCCCACACCGAAGTTGTCCCCACCTCAAACTTGTGCTGCCCTGATAGACCCAAGGGAGCCCGATAAAAGAGAGCTCAAGTTTTGATATATATATTTTTTTTTTTCCTAATTTTTTAGTAGTTTTCAATTGTTTGACTTATCTTTCTCCTCCACATAGACATTTGGAAGGAAAACCACCAAATCCATGTGTTTATGGACACTGTTTTCTGCTTCTTGCCAACAGTCCCATTCTGCATAACAAGATTTATGCTGTTAGAAAGCCCCAAAATGCACTCAGCAGCTCTTCTGTGCCTGTTCCTTCAGCTCTCCTGGTATCAAGCACAACCATTTGTTTTCTTGAATTCTAACCCAATTGTAGAAATGTACCTCAGGGTTCAGCAAGAATACGATTATTTTTGTCCTATTTACAATGTCTCCAGTCATTTTTAGGTTGCAAAACTGCAAACAAGGAAACAACAGTTGTTTAACCCACTGCTAAAACCCTTTTTTTACAGTTTTGAACACAAAGCAGAGCCTGGCATTAAATAATATCTTAATGCTACGTTCACTTTGCAGCCTTTTGCACCTTGGGGAGGTGTAGAGGGATAAGATGTGCTGCAAAAACATTTGTCTTGTTCCTTCTCAGCTTGCATTCTAAGGGATATAATCCCTGAGAGTAAAACCCCAACCCTGGAAGTGTCCAAGGCCAGGTTGGAAAGGGCTTGGAGCAACCTGGGCTAGTGGAAGGTGTCCCTGCCCATGGCAGAGGTGGTACTGGATGGGCTTTAAGGTTCCTTCCAACTCAATCACTCTGGGATTCTGTGATTCTGTGAAAATCCTTATTCATTTAAAATTGTTTCACTTGCATTTTGCTCTCTGTTCTTATTCTACTAGAACTTCAAGTCAGCAGGAAATACATTTATTTTTTCTCAAGTTGATCAAGTTCAAGGAAAGTTGTTGCTAGTTTGGAAAATACATTGGTATAAAAAACACATATTTATGGCCCCCTCTTTATAAAGTTCTAAGAAATCCTAATATTTGCATAGGATTGTCCCATTTTATTTATCTAAATATCAACGCAACAGAAGGACTGAATAGATAATTGGAAGAAAATAATGAGGACAAAAATTGAGAGGAAGAGATTATAGTGGTTGTTGTTCATTTTATTTCATCCTTCCCAAAGTTATGCAGCCATGCTAAAAGATTTAGCCCTGCATTAATGGCAAACAATACAGAAATATGTCCACCCACGTGCCTTGTTTCCCTAATAGCAAAACCCAACAACTGCTGGAACAAAATGCTCTGCTGTCTGTGAAGAATAGAGCAAAAGCAACAAAGCAAAGTATTTTCTCAGTTTTATCCTCCAGAAGGAAAGAGAAGGCAGAGCTTTGCTGTGACCCAGTGGCACATCTGTGGTTCCACTCCTGCTCTTGATGCTCCTTGAGGTCACTGCAGCATCTCCCCATCCTTTAAAGGCAAGCCAAACACACCCCTAATAACCATTTTGATCATTATCCACGCACTTGAGGAATCAGGAGAAAAGATCTGATGGTTCCTTTTGCTCCTGGAAAAGGAGGCAAGAAGCCCCCCACTAATGAGACGGCTGATGCCACTCCAGAGTTGATTGCTGCACATCAGCCAGCGTGGGACACGCTGCTGCACTGCTCAGCACAGGCAGCTCACTGGGAAAGATTAAAATACGGCTGGGAGGCTCTTCAGATTTGGGAAATTCAAAGCAGGATCTATATTTTTGAAGCAGAGGGGAAGAGGGTGAGGGAGAAATGTCACTTGCCAAGCTCAGCCACTCCGGCTGAACAGACAAAGCCTCAGATTGGCACATCCACCCAGGGAAACATCAGGGTCAGGCACTGGTCCACCTTTTGCTCTGCACCAAAACTTAAAATAAGCTTTTTTTTTCCTGAAGAAGTATCTGCAGGCAGGTGTAAACTCTGCGCTTCATGCACAACAGATACTGCAATGTCATTAATCTTAGAGGAATATATGATTTTTTTCTTCCTTTTCTCTGGTTTTAGACAGAAACTATTTCTTTGATATTCAGGATATGAATCCCGGTATAGTTGTTTTTCACAAATGATCTAATAGTTTTTTTCATAACAGTGATGGCATAACTGCTGCAATAACTGTTTCCTGTCTCAGTTTACCACTATTATCTGAAGTTTTAAACCTTTCCTTGATTAAATAACATGCTTTAACAGAACCCAGTTTTCTCAAGCTTTATAAGAAGTGTCAAAGCCTGGAATATCAACATTATCTTTGCTCTCAATTTGTTTGCATTTGAAAGCAGATATTACTGCAGAGATGTTTTTAGGAGCTCATTTGACCATTGTCCATGAAAAACCATGAAGTAAATTGTGTTTCAGCAGTGACATTTAATAAAAGCCTGTAGTTTTGCCTTCCTGAGTGCAACAAGCACGAGCAGAGCTGTGTTTTCTGTTGGCCAGAGCAGGGGAGGTGGTTTGGCAGGGGAGGAAAACATGCCTGCACATCCTCGGCGCAGAACACAGCTCACAAGCACAAGAAATGGAATAATTAATCCTAAAATGAACACAAAGGAAGACTGAAAGGTCAGCTGAGCTGATGGGCATGTTTTGCAGTGTAACAATTTCAGAAATGGTGTTGAACTTCTGCAGGGTACGTGGTGCTGGAAATGCCACCCATCTGCTTGTGCTGAGCTGCAGCTCTGGGTTTTAGAGTTACACAGATGAGGATCAGCCAGGCATGGAAAGGAACAGCAAAGATAATTTTCTAGAGGGGGAAAGCTGAAGGTTTAAGCTCTCCCTGTTGCAGAGGTCTTAATCATTCATGCTGTTGCTAATAATAAATTAAGTCTTTAAATGTCAGACCATTGTTGTGCATGTCTTCTGCATCAGAACCAAGGAAAATCTTTTGCTACTGGCATTCAACCTCTAGCAAAGGAGTCACCAAGAGCAGTTTTCCCTGCTGCTGGTCTGGAAAAGATGGAAAGCTGTGCCCTTGCCAGCCTCATTCTTCTGGGATGAATGCTGCATTCTACACTACTTGGATATAAATTAATATATAATTAATTTGAATTTTGGTCTTAACCAGTATCCAAAACTGATGTGACCACAAAGTTTGAGCCGCTGGCACTGGAGATGGAATTTTCCCAGGTTAGACATTAAGTGCATTTACAAGGCAGAAGAGAAAAATCTGAAAATAAATACAATGGCTTTAAGCTGAAGGATGGGAGATTTAGAGGGGATATTGGGAAGGAATTGTTCCCTGTGAGGGTGGGCAGGCCCTGGCACAGGGTGCCCAGAGCAGCTGTGGCTGCCCCTGGATCCCTGGCAGTGTCCAAGGCCAGGCTGGATGGGGCTTGGAGCAGATCTGGGATAATGGAAGGTGTCCCTGCCCATGGCAGGGGTGGCACTGGATGGGCTTTGAGGTTCTTTCCACCCAAAACCACTCCATAATTCCATGATTTTACCAACAACAAATTCCTCGGCAACAAAAAACCCCAGAGAATCAGCAGTTCTTATAATGACTACAACTGCCACTTAAAAATACTTACCCTATAAAATATTTACACCTTAAAATGAGATGTGAGACTAAACACAAAAACCAGACAGAAGGATACATTAATTTTAAATATGTGCTGTGTATAATTGTAGATTAAAATATTACAGCAAGTCATTTTTTCTTGATGGGAGACTGTGTTCTCCAAGCAGCCTCGTGAGGAAATATGACAGTTTTGACAGAACACGTTTTGCAAACACAGGTAGCAATTTTGATAAAAATACACAGAATTCTAGTTCTACTCTTATCAAATAATTATATGTTAAATTGTAATTTAAAAATTAGAAAAGTGTTGGTATAATTCACTTCCTGTTAAATAAGTAAAATCAACACCAGAGATAAAATATTTAAATTTTATTAAAATAGAATGTCATTTCTATATAATGTATTTTATCTGCTTAACACACATATTTATTTAGAGATTTTGTTGGGTTTAGAGGTTTTAGAGGTTTTGTAGGTTTTATTAAGAATTTTTTGTAGATTTTCCTAGATTTTCTTTGGACAGAAGTAATTAATTTATCAGTATTGCACCATTTACGTCCTGAATTCAATCTGTTCAAATATCAGAGTGCTGAAGCTGAAGCCAAAGATTTCATTCTTGAAACACTTAATGATGTCACAGTCCAGCTTTAGAAGCCCCATCATTACAAACTCTCCTTAGATCAAACAAAACAATAAAACATTAATGAGATTAGTTCATCCCTTTAGTCCAATTCACTTTTTTTTCCCCACAAATTGTTAAACACTAACATTTTACTCATTCTTTGGGCCAGCAACAATTCTTCAGTGTGACACACAGCTCAGTTTCGGGCTTTGATACAGCTCAAACAAAAATCCAGAATAGTAATGTGATTTAATTGTATTCATCACCTAAATGAGTCAGTGTTTAATAAACCTAATCAGCTCCCCCTTCCTTCCTGCAATCAGGTGTGGCAGTCTGGTTTTCCTCCCACCACAGAGAGCTGGATCCCAATTAATCAGAGCATTCCAGCTTCTCCTCACCCCATTTAAAACTTGTGTTGAGCCCTGCCTCTGCTGTATCCTGGGATTTATTGCCACAAATAAATCCAGCAGCTCGTTCCCTTTGAGCTGGGACTTGTTTCCATATTCAGGCATTCTGGGATTCTGTAATTCCATTGCAGCAGCACTCTTAAAGACATTTTTGTTCCTGCCATTTGCCAAAAGAATGATTTCAGTTCTCAGCACACAAGGAGGGATAAAGACATATTCTTTAATTACAACCACAACAGAGCCGTGGAGTTCTGTCACTAAAATACCTATAGATATTTATCTATAAGCTGTAGCATCATGAATTGAATTGCATAAAACCTTATTGCATATAACTTCATTTTCTGGGAAGCAGGAAATGTCACATCAACACACCCACAAGGAGCAGGGGTAAGAGGGAGTTACTCCCAGTTAACCACGTATGAAGGATGGATTTTGTCTAAGGTGAAGAATGCTTCAGGAAGGGCTAAAGCTGAAAGGATTTGAAATTTTAAATTAGTAAAATCATTACTCTGCTTTCTCAGAAGAAATTGATATTGATGTTGTAGCACTGTGACTTATCTGACCACTTTTCAGGAGCAGCAGCCATGTCCAGAGGGGATTTCTGTTAGTTTGTATATTTGTTTTGTTGGGTTTTAGGATAGACATGAGCTTAGAAATTGTTTAGGTTCTGTATGCCATGTTTAGAAGGTATAATCTGCTTTGTACCTATTGACTCTCCTTGCTTGAGATATCAAATTTCTTCTCTGGGACATAAAAATAAACATGCATTCATTGTAAAGACAAGGTGCAGATGTCCCTATGTGTACCAGAGAAGTATCCTGATTTTATAATTTTTATATCCTTTGAAAAAATAGGTTTATGTGCCTGTGGTGACATCAACAATTCCTGACTATTAACAGAAGATTTAGGGACTGACAAACTGCAAGTGCAGCAGCCCTTCTCTGAAATAAAGATATTCTTTTCACAATTTCAATGAGAACAGGATGTATAACAACAGCAACAGCAATAACTGATGTACCATCCAATAATAATAACATTAAAGAAGCTAATCCTTGATAAGAGAAAGGAAATTAAGGAAAATTAATAGCAGTATTATCAACAGACTGAATCATGACCCACTGTTGTGCAGACACCTGACTTTTACATGGCTATCCCAGGAAAATTTCAACTTTTATTTCCAAGATGGCTTGTCTTGGACACCATCTTCATCTTGTAAGCAGCAGTGAAAACTTTCAAAGAAATACTGTTCTACTCATGAGCACTTAATAATATAGCCTCAATATTTAATATTATTTACAGAAAACCACTCTGCCAAATTCAACCAGGCATGGTTTTATAGATGGTTTAGAGCACTAACTAGAAAAAAGAAGTTAAAAGGCAAAGTAAATTGTAATTCTGTCTTGTCATATAGCCCTTATATAAAAAGGAAGAGGTTTCTTGCTCTATGTTGTTAATTAAAAATGAGCTACCCTTTATAATACAGCAGCAACAACATCTTGAAGAAAATATGTGACCCTAAAATTCAGGTGGATCACTGCTGCCTGGGACATCCATTAATAATTACCTTGGTCAGACAGTGATGATTAATGGGCTTCAGGTGTTCCAACAGGACAAAGTGAAAACATTTGAGGCTTGGCTGAACCTCAGAAGGAGAGGAGGGGTTGCTCTGAAATTTAATTATACAAGGGTAAAGTTCCAGTGAAGAATATTCCTGTAAATTTGGGATAGGCTTCCACCTCCTCAGCAGCCAGCACAGCACACCGAGGGGCTGGATTTTGTCTGTGAACCTGTTCTGTTTCTGAAGGAGAGATTTCCAGAGAATTTGGCAGCAATCTGGGCAGTGTCCTGTGCAGCTCAGCAGGATAAGTGGAATAGAGAAGGAATGTCACTTCAGGAAGTGCATTTGGGTGTAATATAAATCAATATGTGGTCCTTGGACAACATGAGCTGTCCAGAAGAAGAAAAAAAAGAGAGAAGAAATAAAAGTAAGTCACATTTTTATTCTGTCCACAGTCTAGCAAAAGGCAAATGTGGTGTGGCTCAGTGGAATTTGGGGAAATGCAGGCACCTCTCCCATGCAGGAGTTCTCCAGAGCCAAAGGTTTTCAACAGGAGGGTGTTGGTGGTTGAAAACCTTGTTCCATGTGTTTTCCCCTTGGTATCTACATGAGGTCAGCCTGATAATCCCCAGCAGGAAGAGAATTCCCTCCCACTTTCTCCCCATGAAGAACAAAGGCATCTGGAGTTACTCTCCCAGTGTTAAATACCCTTGTATTAATTCCATGAAAAGCACATGGGAACAAGTGTTATCCTCCTGAGGGTTGATAATGTTTTTCCATGAGATTTATCTCCTCAGAAGAGAGCAGAGATTGCCCTTCTGCATCCTTGGAAGTCTTCCCTTGGGGCTTTTTTTATAAAGCCTTCCCTGAAGCTCCCCTGTGCTGCACACAGACACTTCTGCCCAGCCTTTTCCCCCCAAAATCTCTTTTTTTCTGGGATTGAAGCCAACCACAGAGCCCAGCCCTCCTTTCTCTCGGCAGCTCAATGCCAGGTCTCTCAGCAGGCTTAGTTCCAGGATGGTGCAATCTCACTACCTTGACTGAAGATTGTATTTATATATTTGTATTTGTACTACCTCCAAGGAAATGTCCAGAATACAAGAAATGCCTGCAACTGGGGCTGCAACACAAGAGCAAAATAATTATTTCAATTTCCTGTTACAGATTTCTGTTTAAACCTGCCTGACTGAAAAGGAGAAACATTTAAATGAACAGCTTTCTGTTTGTGCAATTTGTGTACAAACAAGTCCTTGAAAACAAAGACCAATGATGTTTTTTCTTATATTAATAAGATTTATTTTCCTCACACACCAACAGTCTTCTCTTTCATTTTACCAACAAAATATTTGATTTCTACTGGTTGACTTTCTTGATTTGCATCTATAAGTAGCCCTCAGGAGGTTCATCAAGTCTTATAATCTTTAAGAATAAAAATCAATGGGTGTTGTCTTTATTTTCTTATAAAGTTGGGGTTTTTTTTTGCATATAATTCCTGCAAAATTTAAGGAAATATTCCAGCAAAACTGTTTTTTCAAAGAATTCAGTCTGATTCTTATATTCAAGGCTCATAAAGGCATTTCCTCATATAACATTGCCTTGACATTTGCAGCTTAAGGAATCTTAGACTAAAAAAATCAATAACAAATTATTCAATGAAATGAATGATATTTCTAGGAAGAAAATTATAAAGTTAAGATATATTAAGTTATGATATATTATAGTTTATTTAGTTAAAGGTTTTCCTCACCCCACTGTAAACCTGATACTCATGATAACGAAAAGTGGGGCTTCATAACCAGGGTTTAGTGGGTCAGTCTCATGTTAATATTAGGACATTTGGTTTTGTGGGCTGACAAAGTCTTTTTTCTGTAGAAAACTGAATTTTTTTTCTGCGTGTCTTCCACATAAAAGTCTTTTTCTCCTCTTTTGCTGGAAGTTTTCTGATGGGATCCAGAACAGCTTGAAAATGTGTCATTATTTTTTGCTTTTTTTGCATTGAGCTTGGTACATCTTGGGATTATAGTGCCAGATTTTTATGAGTTCTTGGAAGTAGAAAACTGGCAAAGTTAATAAGTGTGAGGTTGATACAATAGTGAAAAGACAAATAACAATCAATATAAATAATAAATATAAATCAAAGTTCTAGGTGTGATACTGTCAGGAGATAATTTTTATGAAACAATAAAGTTAAAGGCATCAGAAAAGGGCTTCATTCCTCATATGAAAGGTTTAGATCCCCAACAAAAACTGGGCTAGATATATCTCAAAAATAATAGCATCTTGGAAAAATAACTAGTTTTAAAGTAAATGCAAAATGAAGAAAAAAAAGTGGGAAAAAAAAAAGAAACAACATCTTTGGTATGAGCAGATTTCTCCCTGCTCTTTTATTGATTTTCAGACTTGTTTTATCAGTACATGAAACATGGGGTTGGAGAAAAATCCATCCCAAGAAACACAAATGCCAAGTTTTTGTTGGGTGTGACACAGGCAGCAGGCTGGAATGTTAACTTTTGCCCTGCTCACCAATCAGCAGATAATAAGATTTCTAGTTGGATTATATCTATTGTTTCTTTTTCTTTAATTTTGTATGGGAATGTGTTTGCTTTTCAGTGTCTAACATTGTGTCTCACAACAAAATAAATTGCCTTGCTTTCCTAGCATTGAGTGTTTCATAACATTGTGTAGCAGAGGATTCTCAGGAGCACAGAGGTCATCTGAAAATACTCCCCTGGCTGTGGTTAGTTACAAATCTATGGGCTGAAGTGGAGGAAAATCCTCCTTTTTTGATCACAAGGCTCACTTCTTATGTTAAATACCAAAATTGATGTTGATCATAAAGATTAAGTAAGGAGGACTTCCACTGCCAAGTCTCAGGGTTAAATCTTTCCTGGAGATGTGAATTGCTTATGGAGTCAGTGAGAAATCATAAATACCATTATTATGGTTTATGGAAGACTTGAGAGTGTTCCCTACACACCTAAAGCAGGATATGGAATGACATTGGGAAGATTGCTGTGAAATTATTTTATGCAAATGGTTGTGAGTGATAAGAATTTGAATTTATTCCAAAATGGCAAATATAGGATTTTTCCAGTGACTCTTGGGGATGTTCTGTGCAGGGCTAAGATTTGGACTCCATGATTCTTGTGGGTCCCTCCCATCTCAGAAGATTCTGATTTCTTTATTCCCTCAGAGATTTTTATTCCTTCATCACCGGGAACAAGCCAGAAGCTGTTGGACAATAAACAGATGAAGTGAAATATCTGGGTGCTTCCTCAAGAGCCTGGCTGAAATGATGAAATTATCCATTTTGTAACTAAATGTGAATTTTCTCATAAAACACTGGAGTTTCCTGAGTTTATTGTCAGGAGAGTGACAGCCCCATATATTATTTAGACCTCCACAGGCAATATCAGTGCACAAAACCCTCACATTCCCCACTGCTGGCTCATTCTAGGTTAACTAAATTCATATTAATGATTTTTACTATGAATAAAGAAGTTGTTGAACAGTAGGAGAGAGAAGTTTATTTAGAGAAACCTGTGGAGAAGTGGAGGGGTGAGAAACTTCAAGAGAAACTAGAGACTGAACCTGGTTCAGCACTGACCTGCTCAAATTCTATCACCAAGATGACACCAAACTCTGTGCTGGTGAAAAGGAAGGGAAAAAGTCTCTTTTTTTCATATTCTGCAGACAAACTTCAGATAATTATGTGCATATTTAATGCAAGAATGCAGAGAAATTAAATATTTCTGTAACAAATATCGTGCCTCTGTTTTTGAACAAGCTTTCCCAAAGATGCTCTGAAGAATGAAGATTTTGATCTGTAATGAAATTAATAAAATAGCTACTTATTTCCATTTCAATTTCCAAAATGATCAAATTAACAATTTGCAAATAAACATTTGTTTTGAATTTGTGTCACCAGAGCCAATATTGAAGGGAGAAATGTCTGTACTCGTTCTAAATCCAGACTTTTACCAAAAAAGTAAACTCAAAAGTAAACTCAAAAGTAAACCTGTTGAGTGTATGTCACATATGTAGGTTAAAAGCATAGAATCAGTCATGGAATAACCTAACCTGAAAGACATCCTCAAGGATCAAATCCAACCCCTGGCCCTGCCCAGGTACCCAACAATCACACCTTGTGCCTGAGAGCATTGTCCGAGAATTCCATTGACACTTTTGCTCCTTGAATTTACCAGGCCTTGACATTTCCTGCTGAAAAATCCAGGTAAGAAATAACCAAAAGCTGTTTAATGAAAAATAACCCAGAAAAATAAAAGGCTTTAAATATTAAATAGTTTTTTACTTGAAGTTTTGGAAGTGAATTCCCTACAGGACAAGGGAATTGTGTCCTTGAGCTGTCTTTTTAACTCTTCGTCCACCTTCTCCTAGAGCCTTTCTCTATACTCTGCTTTTTAGTATATGCAATTGTTTCTTCATTTGCATGAATTCTGCTCTATGACAAGTGATTCCTGTACATTTGGCTATATTTAGATCTAGTAGAACTTCTCTTTCTGCAGGAAAAATCACAGGAACATAAAAATTAGATAGCCTGAAGTCTCCACAGATTTCTCATGTTTAATTTTTCCAAGTTGCTATAGTAACTTATAACAAAAAAAATCATGTTGTGTAAAAAAATTACCCTAGGTAAGACAAGAAAACTTGATAGAAAACCAAATTAAATTCCAAGATAGGAGATTGAAAGACATTAAAATAAAATGGATACCACCATATTTCAGACCACTATAAAAGAGAGCATTTAAAAACCTAAAGATGGCAATCAGTCTTTAATCTGCAGCAACATAAGTAAACAGTAAGAACTTAGTTTTAAATTTTCTTTGTCTGTCCCAAGGCGTTGGTTGGTGATGTTTATCTTCCTGCTCATTCCAACTTATTCATATGAACTCAAGGAGTTATAGAGGAATTCAGCTGTGGAAGTAGAAAGGGATTTAAAAAGCAAAACAAATCACACTCAAATCCACCCCTAAGAAAAGCTGTGACTGACTCTGGATCCCTGACAGTGTCCAAGGCCAGGTTGGACAAGGTTTGGAGCAACCAGGGATAGTGGAAGGTGTCCCTGCCCATGGCAGGGGTGGCACGGGATGGGCTTTAAGGTCCCTTCCAGTCCAACCCAATCTGGAATTCCATTAAAGTCAACAGAAAGACACTTAGCAAATGAGACCTCCCAAAATTCAGGATAATTTCATAGTGAACAAGTGTTCCTTAATCTCTGCCCAGATTATCTATGTCTTTAAAAGCAACATGTTTCCCCAGCTCTTTGAAGGCTGATGATAATCTGCTTAAAGCAGAGGAATTAGCATCTCTTTATTAATACAAAACCATAAAAATTCCATTTGCACTTCCACCTCCTTGTAATAGAATCCCTTGCAATAAATGATATGCAAAGAATATTCCATTTCTCTGAAGATAAAGTTCAGTTGACTTAGTAGAAATCCACAGTCTACAAAGAGAAAGCACATCAAATATTCTCTGCGTCCATTAATAGCTGATTAAACAGTAACACAGAAATACTGAATCAAATTGTTTCCCCTATAAAAACTTTGAAGAGGCTCCTTGAGGAGTCTATTCCTATATGGAAGTCTGTGTGAAACATTCACAAAGACAAAATGAAGGGAAAAATCCAGGCTCAGAGATGCCCTGTAGGTGACCTTTTGGTGGACTAAAAACTGCCTGTTCCTTCCATTTTATAGGCGCCTGTTACCAAGTCTCTGAGCCCATCTTCAAATATTATTGTCCTTTTTAGTTTACTTCTTTCCCTGATAAGATAGTAAAAAAATGTTATTGCTCATTTCATGATCTTAATCATGTTTAAGGTGCGCTGACTTATTATGGAAGGCTTGTAAAGATGAAAGAACAACCTGGGGTTGGTTTTGAGGCCCTCTGGACAAGACAAACCTGGAGGGGCTGGAGTGTGTCCAGGGCAGGGAACGGGGCTGGGGAAGGGGCTGGAGCACCAGGAGGGGCTGAGGGAGCTGGGCAGGGGCTCAGCCTGGAGCAAAGGAGGCTCAGGGGGACCTTGTGGCTCTGCACAGCTCCTGACAGGAGGGGACAGCCGGGGGGTCGGGCTCTGCTCCAGGGAACAGGGACAGGAGGAGAGGGAACAGCCTTGGGTTGCACCAGGGCAGGCTCAGCTTGGACAGCAGCAGGAATTTCTCCATGGAAAGGGTGCTCAGGCCTTGGTGCAGCTGCCCAGGGATGTTTGGAGTGCCCATCCCTGGAGGGATTTAAAGCCACATCAATGTGGCACCTGGGGACATGTCAGTGGTGGCCTTGGCAGTGCCATGGATGGTTGGACTCGATGGCCTCAGAGGGCTTTTCCAACGTGAACGATTCTAGGATTCTATTTTGGAGCAGTGAGGGAATATTAACTCAGAAACAGACAGAGAGGAATGTTTTGAGGGAGAGAAGGAAGATGTGCTGACATGGCTTTGGCTGGGGGAAAGGATCCTGTGCTGTTTAAGATGAAAGCTGAAGAAAGCAGACATTTTCTGAAAAGGAATTGAACTTGGAGATGAGGGGGAATAGTTGCACATTAAACTCACTAATCAGAGACCAGCCAGGAGAAATTAGCATGACACAGAAAATCAGATTCTAACATTAAATTAATGTTGATTAAAAAGTGAGAAACTGATTGCAATGGAAATAGAAGCTCCTTCTTCATCCATGGGGCATAAGCACCACAAAAATTAATTATTAAAAAAAGTTCAGCTACTGAAGTATTTAAAATTCCATAAATGAGCTCTTGGCTCTGAGTGAAAGAGTGGCTTCCTTTATCAGTTCACGGCATGCTTTGCTTGTGGAATCACTAAGAACAATATTGATGGCACTGAGGAATGTGCAACTGGGCTCTTTTCACAATGCTGAGCCTATTTAGTCCTGACAAACGGGAACACAGAGCTCCAGGAAAAATGCAAACTATCAAACACTGGATTTTTACTCCCAGTAGGGGAAATGTGGACAGTCTACTTAAATAGTGCAGCTACTACACTACAGCTAATTTATTAATCATAATTGAGGTGCAATACACTGCATTATTTAAGGCTTTCCTACATTTCCACTTGCATAGTTATTTCAGGGAGATTCATAACTGTTGGCATGTGGAGCAGTCATTATTCTAATTAGGAGGGAAAATACCGATGGCTCAGTTCATCCTCCAACAAATCAATATTTAATTAACAATATGTCACCACCCAAATGTCTGGAATTAAATTTTGTGTGGGTAAGATGACAATATTGTTCTTTACCCACATGGCCCTATACATTAAAATACTTGGACATATAAGTGAAAATGTGCAGAAAGGCTGTCACAAAGCAGACAGGATCTCTTTCAACATAGCCTCAGTGTAATAATATATTTGGATTTTTTTAAAAAAATCTAGATTTCACCCTTAATTTAGAGCCTTCCGAGTGGTATGAAAAACCAAAAGTCCTCCAAAAAATTGGTGTGCAACGAGGTCTGGCAGTGAGAGTCAAGCATGTTCAGTACCTGGGCTCTGTAAAAGTTGGAGGAGGGGAAAACTTCCTTTCCAGCACTGTTCTCCTATTGGGGTCTTTCCAAAAGCTGGTACCTAAGTGTAACCATATTTTTATGTGTATGAAAATTTAGTGCAGAGGATAGCAGTGTTCCTAAGGGAGCTTTGAAAAATCTTCTGCAAATACCATGTCTCTGTTGAAATTGTTTGCCAAAGTTTTACTGGACGAAATATGGAGTTTAAAATTGAAGTGGGGCAATATTTGGCTCTGGAATAATCCTGAATAATTTTGAATAATCCAACAATATTCCTCTGGTGTTTGTGGTAATGAAGGGTAACATTTAGGAATATTTTTTTGTTAGGAATTCGGTTCTGCAATGTATGACAAGGCAAAAGGATATGGGAGGTGAGAGAGAAGACAGGATTGACACAGCTGGTCAAAACAATATTCTTAACATAGAAAATACTTTAATATTTTTATGGTAAGAATGTCCAGAATATTATTGAATATTATTAAATATTAGAAATACTAATTTTACAGAAGCCCACTTCCCTGGGGACAAACTACAAACAATATTTTCTTGAGCATAATTTCAGGGTAAATTAATTTTTTATTAAAGGTAAATTGTTTCTATTCCAAAGCTAATAGCCACTCTTACATTAATTTAGAGATCATGGATTTGTTGTTCATTTATGGTTTCTTATATTTTGTTATCTTAAAAGAGAAGAGGATATGGTACATTCTGGGTCTTTCCTAATCTAGATTGTCACAGCTTGGTTTTAACTCTTTTGAAATATTAAACTTGTAAGCCCTGAAGACTTTTAACTTTGCAGGTGGTAGTAAGTTAAGCCTCCTCTCAGGCCTCTGCTTTTCCCTGGTACATGACCAGCGGGCAGGATATAATCACTGTAATTCCTTCAAAGACAGGGAAGGAGATCAAACAGGGCCTTTTCCTGCAAATCCCAGGTGTGAATGTTGGAGCTCTCCCAAGGCCATGTGAGCACCAGGGTCAAACCCGTGCCAAGGAACAGCTTTGGAGCAGGGATTACCCTTGGCAAAAAAAACCCCAAAAAACAGGGAAGGGGCAACTTTATTGCCACGGAGATTTTCCTTCCTTACTACAAAGAAATAAGATTAATTCTTTAAGAATATGCATTAATATCTGTAGGAAAATATTGCACCAGTTGTTGTCCTGAGAAATAAAATAATTTAGGGTTTATTGCTGCATGGGACTGCTCTGCCTATGGGTCCAGTTCTGAAGTTCAAATCAGTTCTCCAGCAGAGTTCTAGCATTCTAGGATTTTCCAGTCTGAACTGAGGTGGGAAAAGACCTGCAAGATCACCAAGACCAACCTTGAATGAACATCATCACACCCACTACAGCATGCCCATGTTATAATAATCTCTTTGTGGGATGGACATAGAGAAACCTGCTCCACAGATAGATTTTCTAGACTCTTTTGCCCAGCTTTGCAAATTGCCTTCTTTGAAATGTTTAAGTCGTTTAAATCAGTTAAAATTATTTTCTCAGCTTTCTTCACTTTTAACTCCCTAAGTCATGCTCAGATTTGGGTTTCATGTGCAAATAAAGCCCCATGCCCCTGTGGAATGTGGAAACCCTGCCCAGGCCCACCATGCATCTGTCTGTTTTCAGAGAATTTCTACATTTTGATGCACTTCCAACTCTTCTTTAGACCCTAGAATACAGAAACTGGTAAAACATCCATTGCTCTGGGGCCAGGTAACCTTCAGCTTGGCTGTCCCAGAATCTGCATGTGAGCTTCTCATGTAATGAGTTATTTGTGCCCTTCTGCTTGACAACTTTTATTCCAGGCGTTTTTTTCCCTTCGAGTTTTAGCTTGATATTCAGGACTGCAGTCAGAAAGTCTGGGAAAAATGCAAGAATCAGAAAAACAGGACAAAATTTCAATCCATCATCATACATATGGGAAAAACAGCCTGTAAGAGGTTATTTTATCTTTTATTCACAACACATTGCTTGCAAATGAGAGAAGAGATTTTAAATTTCATTTGAGACACAAACCAGGATCAGAATCAGGTTCCAAACATGCTAATTGTTATCTCACAGACTGACTGGAAATTCAATCTGATTACAGTTCCATCTTGCTCTACTAATTAATATACATAAAAGATACTTATTTATCTTTTCACATTGGAAACAAAAGAGTGAAGCAGCAAAATCAGGTATTTCATCATATGGGAAAGAACCAGAAATAGAAAAAGAGGCTCCAGAACCTGATCAGCTCATCTTTCAGGAGAGAAAAATATGATCAAAATCAGGAATTGTTCTCTATATTCCTGACCTGAAAAATCAACTGCATATGACAGTCTTCCTCCCTGTTGTCAAGGTGGAAGTTGTTACCACACCTTGCTGGGTGAAACTCAAGATATAAAGTAAAAAATGCACTGTAATTTAAGGATTTTAAAAATACTGGGCATTACTTAGGCAAAGATATTATTTGTATTCCTACTGTTCTCCCACACTTTCCACGACACCCCAAATTACCATTGACCTCAGGTATTAGGTTAGGTATTCCAGCTACCTGGATGTGACCATGGCATAGTCTCACATCCCAAAAAGAAAGGTTCTTTTTGATGTCTGCCTCCCTAAACCCAAATAGAACAAAGCAAACATCGTCTGCAAATAAATTACATTTTTTAAAGGTAAGATATGCTTTAATGTCATTGGAAACTGCACAAAGTGAGGAAATATTTAAGTGGAAATCCTGATAGATTTGTGGAGTCTCCCTGGGGTGAATTTCATCTTATTTGGCCTTCTGAAGATGCTAATTTTGCTGCTTGAAATGCAACGTCTGCCTGACTCCAGAGACGGGACTGGGACAAAGGTGTGACTGACCCCTGGTATGAGTGGGTAGGAGAAACAATCACCTTTTTTAAAAATTCTTCCAAATACCCTTTTTTCTTAGGTAAGGATACACAATGAAGGTGCCTCTAAAGACCTAAAGAAGGACAGTGCCTTGGCTCTGTCTGGAACCAAGCAGAAATGCTGGCCTAGAAAGGGAGACCTTCCTTGGGCAGGAAGGTTTTGTTATTAATTCCACTGCAGCTGTGCTGGGCCAGTGATGGAAATCTGCCTTGCTACAGGTAAATATGAGGGACACCTGAACAGAAGTGATATCACCTTCAATTCCCTGCTTATTTCTGCACATGCAGTGTGGGATGCTGGTGGATCTGTGCCACCACACAGGAATTGGTTTCAGATTCCTCCCTCAGTGGAGCTGAGCTCCTGTGAAATCCTGGTGCCTGAGGCTGGAGCCAGGCTTTTCTCCATGCAGGATTTTTATCAGTCAACCTCTGATATTCACTCTGGCCTTTAGGAAAAGGAATTGTTCTGTTACCACCTAGAGGAATTTTATTGCAAGTGGAATGATTAAAGCCTGTGCTTTTGGGAGTGTGGGACAGGCTTTTATTCATCCTGCACCAATTACTCTGTGATTTGTCCAGCTATTGTTCCAGTTGTCTATGGAATAGGACTCCACTCTTTATGGATTGGATTACAGGGAATGCTTGTGTTTGTGAGCTCTTAATTAAAAAGACAGCTCAGTCTAATTTACAGATAAGTCTAAGCTATAAAACTCAGCTGTAGATTTCAACTCCTTCCTTCCCTTAAAGAAAGAAAAACATTTATTAGGATTCAGGCTTTGGATTGCCCAGTTAAACAGAGAAGGGCCAACTGTGAAATTCAAGTCTGACTTCACCCCACAGAAATCTTTGCCTGGCAGACATGATTTTGTTTTGGATGAAGCACTGCAGATTTTGTATAAATAAACCCCACCTCCCCCTATTATTTAGATACTGTATTAGCAATAAATCCAGTCTTAATCATGGAATCACACAATGTTTCCTCCTCATAGAATAAGCCCCACTTCATGATTTGTGATTTCAAGGGGTGTGAGTATACCTTCCACGTACTGGGAAATAAATAATAGAGTCATGGTGAAAATACTCTTTGTCTACACAGATAATTGTCATAGATGGCTCAGATAGGATCTTTGTTATCAGATAATTAATAACCAGAGCTTAGGTGAATAACAAATATTCAATTTATGTGGAAATTAACCATCTGACTATACTGAAGAGCAAAATGCTGCTGATTTGAATGCAAAAGGGTAAAAAACATTAGGATTTAATAAGATTCTATGGAAAAATATTTGGATATTTCGGTTTTCAGCTTTGAAGTTTTTATGACTTTTTAAATATATTTCTTATATACCTCACAGCTTATCAATACATATCTATATTCCATTAATGTGACATACATTCAATATCATCCCTGAAATATGTCTATAAAATCACTGTAAATTCTAAACATGATTTCTGTATTAAATCAGACACCTTTTCTTCTTCACTTGCTGTTTCTTTTTGCTCCAAGGATATTTCTTGACTGCTGTTGAACAATCCAGATTTATGTGAGTGAATGTCTTGCATTATTTAATACACTCTGTATTGCTCTGCTCTGCTACCTGCTATGGAACAACAGCTTTTAAAACTTTTTTTTCCCCTCGTTATTTTGGTATTTGTAGAAACTTTACAAAACAAATGTGAAGTTCTGTATACCTGTTTCATGTCAGAAAATTATTCCAGTCTGTTGCAGGCAGCCTTTCTTCTTTTGAAAAATGGAAAGCTCTACAAGCTTTAGGAAAAAAAAATATCCTAAGGCAAATCAAAATAGGATCTTTTCAAAAGAGAGTTTGGAAGATGACTGAATTAATTTTTTAATTTTTTTTTTTGCTATTAACCTTCCTGCCACTTCCTATCTTCCTCTCTCATATATACATGATAAACCTACATTTCCAACATGATCAGGAGAGTCTCCACCAATTAATTTTCTGTTAGGAAACATAGCTATATAATTTCTCCACTTCCATAATGGTTTCAAGAGTTAATATTCTGATCTCCACAGCCAATATAATCTGCATGAAAGTGGCAATGGTCAAGACCACTGAAAATCACTGAAAAGTGAGATAAATGAGAAAACAAACTGGTCTGCCTCTTGATTTTACCTGGTTTATCCACAGCTGGGACCAGTCACACATCCTTCTCCTTGATCACAGAATCATGGAATGGTTTGGGGTGGAAGGGACCTTAAATCTCATCCAGTGCCACCCCTGCCATGGGCAGGGACATTTCCACTGTCCCAGGTTGCTCCAAGCCCCATCCAGCCTGGCCTTGGACACTGCCAGGGATCCAGGGCAGCCACAGCTGCCCTGGGCTGAAAATCCTTAATGGGCAAAGTCCAAAGGGATTTCAAACGTTTTCAGTTAAAGCCAAGATCACCAATTGTGCCATAAAATATGCTGAAAATAGAAATTGTTTGACATACATTGAATCTTGGCTTCACTGAAAAGTGGCAATACATGCACACCTGGGATTTTCATGAGGAATTTTTTGTTTATTATTGAATGACCAAGACTTTTCCTAGTACGCCTCATATCCAGGGTTTAGTGGGATCAGTAGCTGTTGAATTATCCAAATCCTGCTTTAAAAAAGGTAAAACTTGCAAAGTACATAGAAAAATTAGTTAAATAAAAAGGGTTCTGTCTTTTGATATTTCTTAGTTTCTTTCTTTACTCAAACCTGAAGTTGAATATTTATTTTTTGATTCTCGTGGCTCTTTATAATAGAATCAGTACATACACATTGTATGTATAATTGTTCTGTATTGTACTGTAGATGTGAAAATAACATTTAATATATTATAATATTATATACTTAACTCTTACGCGTTAATTTTTCCACTATACAGTAGAGAGTGCTGGGAAGAAATTTTGGGGTTATTCATGGCATTCCCAACATGGTTCCAGACATGGAGCTGGATTCAGTCTCATGGTTCTAATTTAGGTGAAAAATGTTGAAAGTTTTAGGAGATAATATATTTTACTGCTTAGTGCGGTTGAGTTTGTTTTATTTATTATAAAATTTCCCATTTTTCATGCTATTTTTTTATTTCTAATAGTAAGTAGTTTAAGAATCATGAGAATCATGCCCAAAAAGGTGATGTCTGTCAAGAAAACATAATCAGAAATTTTATTTGTATTTTCACTGACCTTTCTACTTTGAAACTATATATGTATATATATAATCTATGTAAATCTACAATGACTGAAATATAACATCCCTATATACCAGGCTAGGATATGTTACACATGAAATTATGACAAATTAATTCATTACAATTCTGCTCTTCATCCTCTACATGTAAAGTATTTCCTTCTACAGGATTTTACAGAACTTTTAGAGAAATTCTTTTAGGCTTATCATTTATTTTCCTTTTAACATGTGCAGCAGATCCCTTCAAAAATGTTCTTTCTCCAGAACAAGCACATAATATAAAAATGAGGAAAATTTCTTAGTAAGTCTTTACTCCTAGGTCTACAAAGCTGTATTTTTCCATATAAAAATATATAAAAAGGATCTGAGCTCTTAAAAGTAACTTAAGAGCTCCTGTGCCATGCAGCCAAACCTGATCCTACTCTGCAGTTCCTTCCTATTACATAAAAGAAAATTGGTTTTCCCCCCACAATTTTTCTCTTTAGATATTTCACCAGCAGCAATATTTCCCTGCTGGAGCCTGGAGCTCTTTTGAAAATGTATTTATTATTGCTGTGTTTATTGTTTATTTATTATCCTAATAAACATTTCTTTATGATTCATTTTTGCTCCTCTTCTGCTTTACCCACAAGACTGTGTTGTAGCATCTCACAGTAGGAATTGACCTTGAAATTCTTCACTTCCAAAATAAAATTCACCATCTTTCACATAGGAAGAAGAAAAATAAAATATTTCTTAATTACAGTAGCAAAACATTTCTCCACGTCAAATATTTTCCTTTTCTTTTTTTTTTCATTCTTCTTTTCCTGGAAACATTTAAGAATAAATTTGCCCGACAATTAACAACAATCTGGGGGTAGCTTGTATGTTAATGAACACAACCCCATGAAGCTGTAGGAACTCCCACTTTGCCTGTTCACTCCATGAATTTTAACAGCTATAAAAACTGCACCTTGGAAGATATCCAAGCCTTTACTAAGAACAACTTCGGCAATAAGTATTTTTCCCTGTTCAAAATTAATTACTTTTCTTTGGTTTTCATTTACTTATCAAGGAGAGGTTATCTCTTTTTTTTGTTTTCTTTAACAAAGTTTTCCTGATATTTCCCTAGTTTCTAATGGGGTGTTTTAGCAAAGTAATCCTCAAGAGATTTTTAAAATATATTTTACCCCCCAGGGAGAGATCCTCTTGGAGTTTTCTCACTTTCTATTAAAGAAATTTCTTGATGATGCAATATTTATTGCCTGGATTGAGCCACCCTTTATGCATGCACTCCATATTTCAGCACACAGGCTGTAAATTTAGGAGTGCATAATTCACATCAAACCAGAGGCTGACAGCATTTTATGGATGTTACATTGTGTGCCACATCTGCCCGGCTCTTTCCCATCCTCCCTATCCCACTGTGCTTCCCTGCAACAGTTTATGAGAGGAAATAAAGAAATTTTAGGGGTGGGAAAGCTTCTTGGAGTAGGAGAGTGTAATTATCTCCCTGGGGATTTAGCAAAACACTCCTGTCGAGGTGCCATATTATCTTTAACAACTACGTGTGGCCAGATCCACAACGTATTTTTTCTAAGGATGAATAGTTGGTTGGAATGTCTGACCCAAGTGAACTGGCAGAACACCACTGGATTGCTCCTGGTGATTTCCCAGCACACAGCTCAATAAAAACAGCACAGAGCCCTTGGATTTTGACTGCAGGTTACATCCCTACATTGTGGTAGGATAAAAATAATTCCACAGGGGGAAACAGACCCAAAGAAGGTCAGATGGGCATTTAATTCCATTGAATTCCTTTGGGATTATTCCCCACAGACAGCAGGAACACATGGAAGTGGGAGCAGCAGTGGAAGAATGGAATTCTCTCCCTCTACACAGCTGAGAGCCCAATTGCTGCGTCCAGGTCATCAGCACAGGAAGGACATGGAGCTGCTGAAACAAGTCCAGAGGAGACCAGGAGGATGTTCCAAGGGCTGGAGCACTTTTGCTATGGAGACAAGCTGGAAAAATTAGAATTGCAAAGTCAGGAGAAAAGAAGGCTCTGGAGAGACCTGGAAGCCCTTTGTGTGCCTGAAGGAGCTACAAGAAAGATGGAGAGAGACAATTACACAGGATGGAGGGACAGAACAAGGGAGAATGGACTCAGAATGTCAGAGTAGGGTTAGATGTGACACAGAAAATAAATTCCTGAGTGTAGTGATGCCCTGGCACAGGGTACCCAGAGAAGCTGTGGCTGCCCCTGCATCCCTGGCAGTGTCCAAGGCCACACTGGATGGGGCTTGGAGCAGCCTGGGACAGTAGGAGGTGTCCCTGCCCATGGCAGGGGTGGCACTGGATGGGCTTTTTAAGGTTCTTTCCACCCCAAACCACTCTGGGATTCTGGGATTCCATGACTCAGCTCCTTAGCACGGAATTGGTGCTGGAGGAGCTCAGCACCAGCCTCAGCGGGCTGCAGGTCCCTTTGGCCGAGTTCAGGAGGATTTTCCCTTTTCCCTTGGAACAGCCCGGCAAACACGGAGCCCTTCAGCCCACACCATCCCCCCTGTGCCAGCACCAAGACATTCCCAGCCTGGCAAGGCTGGGCTGCCACCCCGTGTGTGCAGCTGCTGCCAGGCTGGGCAGGGAGCCCAGCAGCTCCCACATCTCCTGGCCATGGCTCCTTTGGGAGCGACAGAGCCCAGAGTGCAAAGCCAAAGCCAGCAGCTGCTTTGCTGGGAGCCCCAGGGACAGGCAGTGCCCAGGCTCTGGGACCTGCAGCTCCCGGCTGCTGCTGCCAAAGAGTCCTCCCAGGCTCGGCTCTCAGGAGATTTTCACTGAGGCAGCAAAGCTGCATTTGCAAATGCATTTTAGTGCTGCAGCACCTCTGGGGGCACCAGGCACAGTGAGTGGGATCCAATCTCCTGCAGGAAAATCACTCTGTGCCTCACAATGAGTCCCACAAAACAGCCCGGGAGCTGTTCCCCTGAGAGCTCTCCTTCCTGCAGAGGTCCTACAGAATGATCCCTGCACCAGGGCAGCTCTCTGGGAGGAGAACTGGACACTAATAAAGGGGCTTTTGCATCAAACCACCACCTTGTACCACAAGTCACAAGGCCTTGGTGTCCCCACATCCCCTCCAGCCCAGGCAGCGCCTTTCTCCTCTCCCCACACAGCTCACACTGCACCCCACAGCAACCAAAGGGCTTCAGCCTTCAGGATATCCCCCCAAATCAATGACCACAGTGCAGTGAAAACAACAAGCCCTTCTGATTTATCAATTCCATCTTTTCATTTCAATAAAAGTGTTTTATCTAACCTGTTCTAATTAGAAAAAGCTACAATTCAACTACCTAAGGAACACATTCCAGCGGAACATATTTCGGACCAAGTGCTGAATAAGATCATCCATCAGAAACAAAAAGTGTTTCCTACTACTTTTCTTTGCAAACTAATGTCTAGTTTAAGCCTTCAGAACCCTTTTTCTTAAACACTTGGCTTTCTTATGTTACTGCCAAGGCTGAGCCCCAGCTTGTAACTTATTAATTAAACAGGAATAGAAGCCATTACATGGCTTTTATCCTGCTATCTTGTACTTTAAGAGGGAGCTCTACTATCACCTACTGAAGCCTCTTAATTCTCCTAGTTTTATTCTTCAGTTTCTCAAGGCAGCAGCTACAATGGCACCTCAGTCATGAGCCTTCTGGTCCTCCAGCAGATCGACATCACCACCAAACTTGGTGTCATCTGCAAATGACTGAGCGTGCCCTCAGTCCCCATCCTGTCCTGATCATGTAGAAAACGTCAATGCCATAGTCAGGGCTATGGTTACTTTGGTTACTTTGGTTAATTGCTTTGGCACTTGCTGTGCCATGTCTTGTTTCCTGGTCGTGTCCATGTCCCAGAGAAGAGAAGCAGGTTCTTTGGCAGGGGCCTTGGCTGGGTTGGCAAGGGCACCTCTCCATCCCAAGGCTGCCAGTCGGATGCCAACAGCTCCCATGGATGCCTGGGACAATGCAAAGGCACCCAGATACTGCAGCCAAGGCAGGGCTTTCTGCAGGGCCTGGCTCGGGGGGCTGTGCACAAACTCACAGCATGGGGGGCACAGCAGAGGAAGGAGAGAGTGTCCCATGCTCACTGCACTGCTCATAAGGGGTGTCAGACCATTGGCATTACCAGGAGCTATGGTGAGATGGCTCCTTGTGCTATTTGAAACAAAACCAGCGAGAGAATCCAAGTCAGAACTACAATTTAATGGGAAAATGAAAATAAATGCAATTGTACAGAGGCACTGACAGAGTCAGGATCCAACCTGACACCCTGTGGGTAAGGTGCTGGTAGCAGTCTCAGTAAATGGTGCCTGCAATCCTGTTGGAATGGTGATCCTGTAGAAGGGTCTGGTCTTCCTCTGAAGGTCCAGTGCTGGTTACATAGCTCTTGTCCCCTGGGAAACCTTTCACATCAGTGTGGAGAGGTCAAGTCCATCCTGCTTACAGATCCAAAGGATAATATTGATGTATTTATGTATATCTGAATTTATTCATGGCTGTGGAAGAGAAAGAAATTTCTCTAAAATGAAATATTGGCATTTAAAAATCTTTAAATACAAAGATTTAATGTGTGGCATCTACAAATGACTCATACAAATGAATTCACTGACATATCACACTCTTCACTGTTAATTTAACAAATCATATTTAAATCAGAGTGAATTTACCTCACAGACTCTGACACTGAAATTTCTTGAAAGTCAGATGGAAAATGAGTAGTATTTAACTCTCCAAAAGACAACATGTAATTATATTTCATAATTTTCAAATGATAAACATGTTAAAGTAGGAGAACCTGATAAACAAAATCAGAAAGAACATGACAACATCACCTAAAATTAAGACATAAAGCAAAGGTCCATTGAAGCAGTTTGGTATTTCCTTCAGTGAGTCACAGAGATCAGCTGCAGGTCATGTTTTTAATTTGTCAGGCACAGTGTGCTGAATGTTCATGATTACATTTTTGGGGTTTCATGGCTTCCTGTATTTTGAATGTCAGAAATAGCCATTCTAATGGGGATGCCCAGAGCCTTTCCTCAGCTGCCAGGTCCCCAGCCATGGTGATAAAAAAAGATGCAGCCTTCCTCAGGGAGAGCCACAGAGCTGTAACAGTATCCAGGTTAATTTTCTGAATTATTGGGACACCTTTTCATGAGCTTAAGTTATTAAAATGGGATGCTTTGTGCACTGAACTTTAGATGCTGACTTTGGGCTAAAAATACAAGCTGAGCATGGGCTAAAAAACCAATTTTTAAGATGTCTCTGATCATGGAGTTCTATAAGAGGAAAAGCATGAAAGATTAAATCTGAGAGTCTTTCAGAATTTTCCTCTGGATCTCAAACCTTTCAGCAGGCAACAATCCTCCAAGTGATGGGTCTGAGATTTCCCAGTTCTGGTTTATTTGATTATTTTTCTCCCCTACTCTCAATGTACTTGGGGGGAACCAAGGGAGTTGGAGGAGGAAAAAAAGGAGAGGGAAACATTTTTGTTTCATTCAAACCTTCTCCACCCCACACCCAAAATACTTCTAAATGAACACCAAATTTAGGCTAGATTATTTGGGCTTGGCACAAAATCGTGGAATTTTAGGATTATTTCTCAATAATAATGGAAAAGATGCATGCATGTGTACATGCACATTTGATACGCCTTCAGTGTAAAAGAAAGGCATTGAACTGGAAAGGGATTTTTCTTCCTCTGTTTCCAGATGATCTGGGAAAAAGAGGTGTCCTCACAGGCAAGCAAGCAAGAACTGAAGTTTACTTTTAATTATATCAAAAGAAAACAGGGAGAAGCAGCTGAATTCCTAAAGGAACCATGTGAGGAAGCACTGCCTAGAAGTAAAAAAAGCTTCCCTGAAAACAAACCTCGAGTTCTCCAGAGAATCCACATGGTGTCTGCACAGCTGTAGACAGTTTTCATCTATGAGCTTGGAAGAGATCTCTGTTTCTTACACAAAATTAGGAGATTTGGGGTTTAGTATTTAGAGTCAGCTAATGTGTTGAATTACTTTTCTTCTCAGTTCCTCACTTCTTTAAGGCCTTTCCAAAACGATCAGGAAAAGTGGCCCTGCTCTAGGGAACAATTAAGAGGCTTTGCAAGAGAAAGAGGGATGGTGGTAAGAAGCAAAAGGAACACAGTCAGCAATTACTCAGCCAGACACCCACTGTGGGACACTGGGGGACACCAATGAAGGGACATTCCAGCTGGGAAGTCAGGCTCTTTAATGGCAGGAAAGGCTGGAGCTAAGGCTAACTGGGATTCAAGCAGGAAAGGCAAAATCCTGTTCAGGTGTGACAACATCTTCCTGCTTCTCCCACTGCACAAACACCTACTGCAACCTTCCCAGCTGGAAGTGTTGTCTCCAGCCACATAAAACACCTATTTGGACTTTTTTTCTTGCCCACTCTCAATCAAGTTTCTTGCTTTTCAAGAGTTCTGGCAGAGTCCAAACTGAGCAGTCCCACCATTTCTCACCATTTCTCTTTACTGTCACTCCTTTCCTACTCAGGCTCAGCCTCTTGGCTAGGCTGCCCCAAAAAAGGTGTTTAAGAACAATTCCATTTCTTCCTGACACTGAGCAAAGCACACTCACACTTCCAGCCACCTGAGCTTGGCAGATGAAGGCTGAGAACCTTCACCAGCACAGCTGAGCCCAGAGGACCAAAAGGATGCCCCAAGCCTTGTGACACAAGTAAAAGCCTGGGGAAAGGAGGATCAAAAGGGATCTCCAGGGTTAAGAAAGTCTGTGGATGCTGAAGTTTTGCTCTTTAGGAAGTGGTTCCATATTTGCCTGCTGAGCAAAAGTAGAGAATTAATTCCCTTTTCTTCTTTGCATTCCCAGCTATAGCTTTTCCTGTTAAAATGTCATTGTGTTACTAGTCTTAACCCTAGAATTCCTGAACAGTTTGGATTGGAGGGGATCTCAAAGAGAAGCCAGTTCCACTCCCTGGCATGGGCAGGGCCACCTTCCACTATCCCAGCATGTTCCAAGCCCCATCCAACCTGGCCTTGGACACTGACAGGCATGCAGGGGTGACCACAGCTCCTCATGGGGAAGAATTTCTTCCTAATATCCAGTCTAAATCTACCTTCTTTCATTTTAAAGCCATTCCCCCTTGTCCTGTCACTTCAGGCCCTTGTCCAAAGTCCCTCTCCAGCTCTCCTGGAGATCCTTTAGGTACTGCAAGAGGCTCTGAGGTCTCCCCACATCCTTCTCCAGGTGAATACCCCCAGCTCTCCCAGCACAGCTGCAGAGGAGAAGAGTCCATCAAGAAGCGTCTCTCTCCTTTCCTTCCTTTCCTTCCTTTTCTTCCTTTCCTTCCTTTCCTTCCTTCCTTCCTTCCTTCCTTCCTTCCTTCCTTCCTTCCTTCCTTCCTTCCTGCTGATAACTCACAATTTTCAATCCTTGTTGTCTTTGCACTTTTGTTTACTCTCTATTTTTTCCTTGTATACTGAAACATATAAACACAGCTGGGCAGGGAGTGAATAGAAAAACAATATGGGAAAAGAGTTTGTGAGAATCTTTTGAAAGAAATGGCACCGGGTGTAAAAGGGGGGGAGGTCCCCTTTCTTCCTGCTGAAAGAACAAAACTGGAGTGAAGAACACCCAGATTTCATAGCAAAAATCCCCATGTACAGTCATTGTGCAGAGACTGTAAATCCTGGCCCTGGGCAGCTGCTGCAGGAATGACAGTGAGGAGGAAGACAGCCTGGTCCAGAGTCTCAGCTCATCCAAAGCTCATGCAGGAGCAGCACAGGGAAGAGGAGGAGCAGCAAGACCATGGCCCTGGGCTGGCTGAAAGGGGATTCCTGGGCACCTGGGCAGAGTGGGGGTACATGAAAACCATCAGGCTCACAAATTCCTGCCTCAGGACTCATTAGGAATTGATTGTCTGGATGTATCCCTGGGATTGGTGCCTCCAGGCTGAGCACCACCCCCTCTGTGCTGCCCAGATTTTGAAGCCTATAACGTGGTTAGAGCAAGGAGAGAGAGCATTTCCTAGGAGACAAAAAGAAAAAAAGATAAAGTACATTGATATTTTGTTCTTAGTGTATCTACTTTATAATAATAGACATGTTAACAGCAGCACTTGAAAGCAAACCGACCAAAGCTACTTTGTATTTTATAAGAAACACACATTTAAGAGGGAACAACAGTATTTGCTTCTCTGAACATTCAATAGGTTACAGAGTCACACGGTGAGTTTTTTTTTTCCCTCCAGGATTTAACAGTCACAAACCACATCTATGGTATCATTGACTGCAGTGTGAGTTTTAGTTGGAAATATTTTGAAGGCTCTGGGAGTACTCAGCAGGTTTTCATAAGAGATCTCCTGCAGACAATTTTAGGGCAAACTTTAGGAGAAACCCTTCCTTTTTATGCCCATGCAGCCCATGGCATTGCTGGTGATTTGCAGCTGTTCTAAAGAGGAAAAGTCCTGCTCCAAGGCACCCATTTAGCACAAGTGTCTTCTGCATGGGACGCTGTTTGATGTGTGTCTTGGACAAAGAACTTTTGGGGTTGTCCTGGGCTGCCGTAAGACTCCAGTTTTTTGGGCTGGGAGTGCAGCAGGAGCTTTGTGGGGCATGGAAAAGGGGATTGATGGTGTGCATGCTGACATCCTCATTCTTCTTCAGCCACCACTCTTGAGCCTTGCTGTCTTCCTTGTGGGACACCGATTGATCTGTGTCTTGGAGAAACAGGTTTAGGAGCTGTCCTGGGTCGCTGCAAGACTGGAGTTCATTTGGGTCATTGGAACTGGATTCTTGAGGGGCTCTCTTGCCCACCACTCCTGTTACAGTGTGCTTGGGCTATGCTTTCCCCATTCCCAGTGACCCCAGTGACTGGAATCAGACAAGTGTGGTCCCCTCCTTCCAACTCTGATGGGGTTGGTGGAGAGCCAGAAAGCCCTCCCTGTCCAGAGCCCAGATAAGGCCATGTCCCTTCCTGTTCTCTCTCTCTTTTCCCCTTCATCTCATGGATTAAACAATCTTGGAGAACCACATCGAGGAATTGGAGCCTTTTTTGCATCTTTGCTCATCTCCTGATTCGCCTTCCCACAAGGCCTTGTAGATCTGGGCTAGCCTAGTAATTTGGGGGGCTGAGAGGGGAGGCGCATCACACTCCCATCGTGGCAATCATGGGGCCAGTGCTGCTCCTCGTTCCCCAGCTCTCCAAGGAATTCCATCACTGCTGGCTCTGCCCAGCTCTTCCAGCTGGCTGAGCAAGGGGCTGGGATGCAGCAGAGCTCTGAGGATGCAGCAGAGCTCTGGGTGTCAGGGGCTGGGGTGCCTCTCTGCCTCCTGCTCTGGCTTTCCTGCCTGCCCTTCTCCTCTGCCAGCCTCTGGAGTAGCAGCCAGCCTTTCTCCAGCTCGGGGAAGGGCTGCTCCTCTGGCTGTGCTGCTGGCAGGACAGCACCCAGCTCTGCCCCTGCCCCCCGACAGCTTCCAGGGGCTGGGGGTGCAGCTGGGACTGTTCCAAGTGGAACTCCTGGAGTTGGAAAACACCTCTTCTCTATCAGCTCCCAGGCTTCCAGCTGTGTCCCGTGTGCCCCAAATCAATATTTATGATCGTCAGTTAGAGGTAATGTGAAAACAAGGCATCAGAAAGATCAGAAATGGTGTTTTGCCTCTCTGTGGCACTGTGGGATTTGTCATTTGTCGCTCAGGATGCAGGGATTGGGGAGCTGCAGCCATCTGGATAAATTCTCACATCTGTTTTATTTCATTTGTTGGTCGGTGAAGGTCTGTCCAAACAAACAAAACAAAGCCCTTTAGCAACATTATGACAACTTTAATGATGATAATTTTAAGGTACTGATATCTAAGAACATCTTGCATGGAGTCCATTAATTTTTTATTGATTTCATTGCACAAAGGGATTAGGCAGACAAAAAAAGAGTGTTAATTAAATACATTAAATGTGACATTTTTCACAGGGTTTCTAAAGTTCAAAGTTACCCCAATACTTATCTGGATTACTAATGGCTGAAACTTTTGTAGGGAAAAATTAAAGCACTTAGTTTTTAAATGACTAATAATGTCTCATTTTGATATTTTATTATTACAAGTTTAGCATATGAAGGAAATTATAATTTCATCCAGATAGGTTGAAATGAGATATAACAGCTACTCTCTGTTTGCTACATAATGTTCTATCAGCATCTATTATTTACAAGTTGAATTTTATAGTCTTTTTTAATCCCATTAAAGACTGATCTTTTAATCATAAATTTAATTAAATGCCTTATATGTAGATGTCTTTATAACTGCATTTTGAGAATATTATTTTTTAGCTGCAAATATCCCTTGCTATTTATAATAGAATTTTACCTTGACTGTGGTCAAATGGAAATAATTTTTTATACTATTCTTAGTTGAAAGTAAGTGATGCACAAAACAAAAATATCAACAACTGGTGGTTTATTTGCTTCACTTTTGTTGTTTTTTATACATCTCCTGTTGAGGTCTGAAATGTATAATTTCAGAAGTTTGAAAACCAAGTTCAGGGAGACAAAGAAACACCATAGTGTTATAGTGTAATTTCAGTCCTACTCTTTGATAAAAATATTTTCCAGTTCACTTTTTTGGTTTATTTTTTGGTTGCTTTGCTTAATTTTAGTCAAAATTTAATTATTTCCCACTATTCCATGACATCTGAGTTAAGCAAATGCTATTTTCAGCATTTTTAATAATTATTGGGTGTTTCCACTTAATTCCCAGGCTGGGCCAAAAAATAAAGTGGCTGGTCCAGGTGAAGCGAAGCCTCCTGAGTTTGTGTGAGTGCTTTTACAGCAAAATCTGCTGGACATGGCCATGAATTTCTGCACTTTTCTGGGATCCTGTGTCTTGGGTTGCTTTTCATTCTGAATTTTGGTCTTATTGCGAGGGTACTGCTAAAAAAAGTGGCCTTTGTGATGGCTGCACCTAAAGTCTGTCACAGGGGGAAAGGTTCACCATCATGCAGGAGGTTTGTGGAGAGTTCCTTGCAGCATCAGTGCCCCGAGTATTGTTGGCTCTTCCCTGTGAGTTGTGAGGACACAATACGCTTGGTGCTGGCACTTGGATCATCCCACACTTTGGACCCTCTGCTCCTTTTTGTGCCCTCTCTAAAAGGGGGACATTGAGTGTGGGAATCCAGGGCTTCCCTCTGGCTGCCCTGGCAGGCCTGGGACCCTGGAAGGGTCAGGAACCCCCTGGACAGAGCCCCCAGAGACACTGTCTGTGATCTCTGTCCACGGAAAAGAGTTTTCAATCTTACAGCATGAATTACCAGCTCTGAGTGTTTGATATAAGTAATAATTAAGTGTGGCACGGGTACAAAAGTAAAATTTCAGGATTCTAGAATAGGGGTCCAAAGGGGACAAGATGGAGGAAATTGGGTGTGCCTTGTCCTTTTTCTCCTTCTTCATGTCCTCCATGTTTCACTGTGGTGTTGGCATTTTTCTGTTGGTTCAGGCTGGGGACACACTGTCCAACGTAGGTGACAGATATTGGCACGTTATTGTAAATCCAGCCCAGGGAGTTTCTGGTATTTAATGTTTGTAACATCCCACTGAGGGCAGAGCCCCACACGCTGCCCTGCAGGACAGAGCTGGGCAGGGCAGCAGAACATGTGAGAGATAAACAGAATAAACAACCTGGAAACCAGCACAGACCAATTATGGCTTCTGCTTTGGCAGCGGGGCTGAGAGACAGAGACTTTCTACAGTCTTGGGATCATCAGTACCACAGATTATGACAATTGAGGAGCTGGGGAAAAGTCTGGAGCACCAGGAGAGGTTGAGGGAGCTGGGAAGGGGCTCAGCCTGGAGCAAAGGAGGCTCAGGGGGACCTTGTGGCTCTGCACAGCTCCTGACAGGAGGGGACAGCCGGGGGGTCGGGCTCTGCTCCAGGGACAGGAGGAGAGGGAACGGCCTCATGCCAGAGAGTCAAGTTGGATTTTAGGGAAAATCTCTTCCTGGAAGGAAGGCAAGCACTGACACAGGCTGCTCAGAATGGAAAGTTAGACTAGATGATCCTGGAGCTCCTTTCCAATCTTGATGGTTCCATGATCTCAGTATCCCACATGGATTCACCCATGAAGAAGCACCTCTGGTGTCCACATCATCCCGGGCAAGGATGAATCCCCCTTTGCAGCCCTTCTTGTGGAAAACCCCCCACCTGCTTCGAAAACTGAACCCACCTATTGTAAATGTAGGTGAATTTAAAGGGAAGAAATGATGATGTTTGACTTAATTTAGAAGGCTGAATTATTTCTTTATTATAACTATGTCAAAATATATTAATATATTATATAGAAGGAGGATATTAAAACTATATATTACTTTTTCTGATTCTATCTCTAACTCTAATACAACTCGTGACTCTCTCTTGAGAGTCTAGCTATAGGTGGATTGAATTGGTCATCAGGCTCAAACAATCCTCACTAGAATTTAATTAAGCACTCACTCCAGGTAAACAATTCTCTAAACACATTCCACATAGGAAAAACAAGGAGCAGAAATAGAAATTGTTTTCTCTTTCATTTCTCTCTATTCACCTCTATGAAAATCCTGAGAGGGAGAGAAATTTGCTTGCCACACCCATCCTTGATGAACAAAGTGCCATTGGAATGACATCAGAATGGTGGATTTCCTGGATTTCAGAGGGAGTGGGACCTCAATTATTTATCATTTGGAGCAATATTGCTTATAGCAAGCAAAATGATATTGTGGAAAAAAAATTAATTCCACATTTCCACATTAATTTTCTTCATTACCTTCGATTTATATTAACTAATTTCCAAGTGCTCCTTTCTCACCTTAGCTGGTTGCAGTCGTCAATTACCTTAATTTAACCAGAAATCTCCAGATAGGTCACAGTTCTCATGTTTAATGAAAAATGAGTGAAAAAGGCTTAATAGAAATTCATAAGTTCCTGATGTTCTTTGGAGTAACACATACATTATTTAGTTCTGAGTGATGCTCTACACATTTAACCATATTTAGGCTGCTAATTGTACTGGATTTAATGTCCCTGTGGGAGTATCCTTCACAACACAAGACAGCTTCTCACTGAACTCCCTGCATTGCTCACCAAAGCAAAAACCACTCCTGGATATTGATTACACCTAATATTCAGAGTTTTAATGACAGAAGAATGCTTTGTAGAATAAACCAGAAAATCCTTAATTACTTTTAATGTCCTCTGAACTGCTCTAAGTCAAGGTAAAGAGATAAGGAGACAATTTCTATAATGTTTTAAAGTATGGTGAAATACCATTTTTTTCTTTATTTAATTTTTTCAGTCATTGTGGGTATTCTGTCTCTGTGGGTATTCTGACTTGGGGTCACTAATTCCAGTAGGAGCTGAAGGTGCTTCCACACTGAAAAAAAGATCCTCTCCCTTTTCTTGGTGTTTTCTGACTTATTTTACACTGGGAAGGCTCTAATAACAAACACTCTTCAAACTCACTGGTGAATTAAATTAATCAAAGAAATGTTATTTATTCCAGAGTGCCTGATGCAAATTGGCTTCAAAGAGAAGTTCTTCCTTTGGAATTTTGCTTCCTTTCTCCCGAGTACATGATTGCATTTGACTTTGTTCAGGGAATTGAACTGGAGAGGGGAAATACTGGTATTCCAAGGGAAGAAAACCAACAAGAAAAAATTTAGAGGTGAAAAAAAGAGAAAGGCTGAATTTTCCATTCAGTCATTAAATTACATTAAAAATATTGAAACACAAAATGTGGCTTGCCTATGAATAATATTTTTTGAAAGAAAAGTATCTGTGAAATATTGAATTCATTCTACAAAATCTATATAGTAGCAATCATTATTTTAGCAAAAATGATGGAAGAAGTTTTTTGAAACCATTTTCAAAAGTAAAAAAAATTTCAGCAACTTGACTATTTGTAAAATCTTGGTGATCTATATATAAAAATAAACATAGAGGCCTCTTTTAGGTAACAAACTCAGCATTCAGAACATCAATTTTGATGATTTTCAAAGTTTTACACCACTGAAATAACGAGTATTATACAACTTAACTACTATAGATTTCTAAGCTAATTGATGAAAATATCTTGGCATAAAAATGTTCCTTTTATTATATCTTAATTCCATCTTAAAGGAATTTACTTTCTACATAAAAAATACTCAAAATTCAAGTGCTTGCTATCAACTTCTGGAGAAGCTAAGAATTCATGTAATTTAAAATTGGATATTCCAAAACCTCAAAACACTAAAAAGATACCTAAAAATCTACATAAGTATTCTTCCTGCTGCTTATGATAATATTAAAATATTTCTTTAGATCTTTACCGTTTATTTTCTACCCTTCATAAAATTTTCCTGTTCTGAGAACATCACTAAAAGAATAAATCACTAAAAACATCTTTTTAGATGTCAAAGCTGAAAGTGAAGCTCTAACCTGAAGCTTCACCTGTGCAGATTCCTCCTCTTCATTTAGATTAAAATATTTTATCCCAAAAAATGATGATGTTTCTGTGAATATTGAGGCTGATATATGTGGAAACCCAGGGCAGGGGGAATATTTCTCTGTCTGCCCTGAGGGGTTCTGACTCCCAGGGAAGCACTGACTTTGACCCTCATTCATGGAGAAAGCTTTCAAAACCTCAAGTTAAATTAGAAATCACAAAAGTGTGAAATAGATTGTAGAGAGTAGTTTAGTATGTCACATGGGCGAGAAATTTAGGTTGTAGGATTTTTAGTATGTTGTAGATGGGAACAAGATGGAGGATGTAGGGCGTTGTGTTCCTTTTTCTTCCTTCTTCCTTCTTCTTCATGGGTTTGGGTGGTATCTTTTATTGGGTAGAAAAATATGCATTGCAGGTCTTTAGGGGTCAGTTATTGGGTTAGAAAGGGAAATAATTTAGGTGCCACTTCTTAATTGGGTAGCTTAATTTTTGATTAGACTTAAAAGGCCTTGTAACAAGAGATTTTTAGCCATTTTTGTGCTGTTTTTCCTGCATGCAAGGTCTGGTGCAGACAGCGTGCTGAAGTTTTGATAAGATAACAATAAAACAAGAAGCTGAAGACTGAAAAGGTCCTGTGCATCTCCTTTTCATGACACAGAACTGCTCCAGGAGGGTTTCCCCTGCCAGGGGAGGCCCCAGAGAGTGGCCCCAATGGGGCCAACAAAGCCATATATATATATATATATATATATATATATATATATATATATGCACACACTGGAATTAAAGGGATTCATGGATCTGTGTCCTGAAAAGCACAACAGCAGCCAAGGAGATCTGGCACATCATCACATAAATCACTCAGTCAGCAGCAGACAGGATTATTCCTTCACTGCAAACCTCTGACATATTTCTTTATGGAATCTCTATCCTACACTGGATCATCCCTGGATATTTATATCATTATAAAGCCTGGGAAAATGATGCCTTGTTCTGATAATGTCGTTTTAGTTCTGGCAAAGAAGTCTAGACAGGCTGGGGAAGCAATACAATACTTCTTGGGTTGTTCTAAGTTTGATGCAAAACCTCTGCCATAAATAAAGGTAAAATTTCATGTAACAACAGAAGTTTTTAATAGGGGTGCCTGAATGTGCATAATGTGCATAGAGATACTGACAAATGAAATAGCAATGAAATGACAGAATTTCTTGCAGAAATTGCCATGTTGGTTTTTCTGCTGTGAATGAGGCCTGTCTCATTGAAGAGTTTTCTAAATGTGGTACAAAGGAAACTATTTACAAATATTTATTAGATCTAATGGTTCCTACATTACTCTAAATTTCTGTAGAGTAATTAATTAAATACAATCCAGTCACATCATTCAATCCCTTCACAGACTGGCTAAGTTTGCTCTTGGAACAAGCCTGCTTCTCTCCCTTACTGTTAAATACTCACAATTTGCTAACTAAACTTATTATTAGAATCCTTCTGGGTTTTCACAGAACTAATAAATAATCATGGTTAATTTAATTTCTTGTCCTTGTGCCATTGTTGTCATTTCACAGGAGATTGTGCTCCTTCTCCAATGACCATTCTTTAATTATGGCATCCATGGAAAACAACTGCATCTCCTCTCAGACTTTGGTTTGCCTGCATGGAAAAAAAAAAGCCCAAACCATCTGTCACCTACATTTCACAAGAGAAGGGACTCCAATTCCTAAAATTCCTGTGACTTCTCTCTGCATCCTATCCACCTGGAATTAATCCTGAAAGCAAGAATGTAAGAAATGCTCAATACAAGGTTTAAATAGTGTCTGGCATAACGTTAATAATTCTCAGTAAATAGAGAAAATGCTCTTCCTGATACATCCTGACATCTGCATTTTCCAAGGCTTCACCACAGTAGTGGATTGTCACAAAATCATCAAAACAGGAGATATGAAAAGTCCTATCAATCCTTCAAAAAAGTCCTATCAATCCTGCTCGTCAAATGTAAAAAAACATTCTGTTTATTTATTTATTAATTTTCAAGTGAATAATGCAATATTTATTAAATTAAAGGTGAGAGAAGTAGAAAGGTTAATATTCCTGGAGGCTCTGTACGACATGGCAAAAGGAGTTGAGAATGTCCAGAACCAGGACTGAGAAAATCCAGCATTGGGGTTCTGCAGTTCAGAGCAAACCCAAAAACTGGGGAAAAACCCTGGGAGAATCTGAATAATACTCAGGAATTACAAGTAAAATATTTTTTAATGTAAAATAGGATTACTTTTGATTGACAAGGAAATGCATTCTGCTTTTTGCCACTTGCAAAGAGCTACGTTTATTCTTTTATTTACATTTCAGATTTTTTTTCAGCCAAAGTGGTGCTACCAGTTCTGTGAGTAAACAAAGAAAACAAGGAAAAAAGAAAAGAAGAAAAATAAAGACAACTTTAATAAACCAAATTTGCCCAGGGAAAATGGCTGCTGGACAGACCTTTATGGAGGGTCAAAAAAGCATCCTTAAAATTCAGATACCTTCCCTTAATCCATAAGCACCAAACAAAAGAAGGATTTGGACATTTAAAATTACCCTACCTGTTAAAATAAGAAATTCATCTGAACAGCATTAGCAGAGGTCAGTTTGCTTTATATTTAAATTAAATATCCATACTGGTGTTCCAAGTAGTGAAACTGGAAAACATTCCAAAATACTCAGTTTGGGTTGAGGAGTTTTAAAAATCATGTGTTAGGAGCATCAATATTTTAATAATTTACTTCTCAAAATTTGGCCATGACACCAAAAAATCCCCTCCTCTGGAGGTTATGTTAGAGGACAACTCAGGCTGATACTGATCTGCACAAGTTATTTATATTTTTCAGACTTTCTGGAAAGGCAGACTGCTTTTTAGCAGAGCACAGAAGCGAGGAAAAATCCCAAATTGTTTGTATTTGTAGCAATAAGAATGATCACTGGAGCAATATCAAACACTTACAATCCCCTTCCTGTCTAGTCTTTTATCAAGTGATTTAAAAATGACTCATGTAATTTAAATTCTCCATTAAAAAAGCGACTTGTGTTGTTCTCTGAAGCTTCCAGCTGCAAGATATGATTGCAACATGATTTGTTACATGCAGGAAAATAATTGATCAAACCCCGAGTTCCACAGAGCCATCAGTCACACCAGCACCTGAGTGGGGAAAAAACACCATAAATTCACAGGTTCTGAGTTATGGCTGTGCCTTGGTGTGGGATGAACAAGCTGCTGATAAAAACAGCTGCAAACAAAACTGTATCTCAAGAAATAAAGGATATTTATTCCTGACAATATCTGGAGGGTGCAGAGAAGACAATTAACGTAAGGGATACTGTTGAAGTCAGGCAAACCTATACAAATTATGCAGAATCATCACTTATCAATTGAACATTAAATTCTGACAACCAGCAGAAAACACAGCCCAGTAATTCAGTGTTCTTGTGACAGCTGCAGTTTTCAGTGGTTGCTTGCATAGAATGTCCTAAATTCTTCTTGTCTGCTGCAGTGGATCCCATCTTTTCCCACAGATTTAAGAGACTTGTCAGGAAATGTGTGGCTGTCCCTGGATCTCTGGATGTGTTCAAGGCCAGGCTGGACGGGGCTTGGAGCAGCCTGGGATGGTGGAAGGTGTCCCTGCCCATGGCAGGGGTGGCACTGGATGGGCTTTAATCTCCCTGCAGAAGAATTGTCCCTTTCCACCCTTCCTGGAGTCCCTGCAGACCCTGGGAGTTGCTGTGAGGTCTCCACAGAACCTTCTCTTCTCCAGGCTGACCATTCCCAGCTCTGCCAGCCTGGCTCCATAAGGGAGGTGTTCCAACCCCCTCTCTGCTCTCTCTGACAGCTCCTGTACCTGTTGGATGGCCCTGTCCTTTCCCTTTTCCCAGGAGAAGTGCTCTGTTCTGCTGATGCCACCAAGAGTTGGGAAGCTACATGGTTAAGGCCCAAATTTCTCTCCATTTTAACCACATTTCCTGTAGTGCCAGGATTCCTCTCAGCCTTGACTCTGTGTGCCCTCTAACACTGTCAAGGTCTCCTTAAATCCACAGCCTTGCAACCTTGGCAAAGTTCTCTTCCCATATGCCCTATCCTTCATTTTCATAACTGGCAGTGCAGAGGAGACTGTTAAATACAAAGTCAAGGAATTAATTTAGGTGTGCTGCCCTCATCTGCATGTCCCTAATTCAGGCTGTGCACTGCTCTCAATTATGGGGTACTTCCAGGAAGATTGGACCAGAAGTGGGGAACGATGGGGCCAAGAGCTGAATCTCAGGAGGAAAAAGATTGACCAGCTAAACCAGCAGAATTTATCCTGAAGAATTTATATTCAGTCACAGAAAGCACAGAATATATATATTTATATCTGTGTAACTATATTAATATATGGACATAGATACCTCCTAATTTCAAGTCAGGAAATGAAATAGACACAAGTTTTTGATGTGTAATTCTAAAAGTGTGTAACAAGGGCTTAGTGTTAAATGGAAGATAAAAATCTCAGCTGAATTTGAGCCTTAAGTGGGATGAAAAAGTTGATTTTACCTTTAATACCACATGGCCTGGGAAAATAAATAGTCCTTGTCCTGTTCTAAAATATGCTCAGGGACAGAGAAGTTTCAGAATATGGGGAAGATTCCAGAAGAGATGTTTCCATAGTCCTTCCTCTTCCTGTGTTGGGATGCTTTGAGCCTGGGGCTTCACCTCATCCTGAAAAGAAAAAGGGTGGACCTGCCTGTCTCAACACACTTCACCTAATTGGGTTTATCAGAGGACTTGGAGCCAAAGCAAATGAATATTAATTATGCCTTCCTTAATCTCTTTTTCCTTTGTGGGTGCAACTGCATACAAAGTTCTACTGTCAGAGAGCATTGATTTTTACTTTTGATGTGCTCTCTTTATAATTTTCTCTTTTAGTTTTTAAAAAATGTATTTATTTTTAGAGTTTTTAAGACAGCAAAGTGGTCCAGAACACTGCATTAAACAATTATTTATGTGCATATTGGATGCATTCCAACTTCCTTTCTTAAATATATGTATTTTAGAGCAACAATAAAATAGATCTGGTGAACAAGACATATTTTTCACCAATGATTATGCCAACAACAGAGGAAAAAAATAGATGAACCTGTGAATAATTTATAAATTGGATAGGAAAAAGGCAGATTGATCTGTGAATTTATTAAATATTAATAACCTTACAAGCCTGACATGATAACATAATTCAGGATAATGGTGAAGTTAAACCAAGCAGTCTGTGCTGGGTGTTTAGAGCAGAAGTGCAGAATGGAGACCACCAGGTTCCTCTGGGTGAAGATTAGACATCATCAGATCTTCAGGTATCTTCTAAAATGATGAAATATCCTTGGACTTGTGCCCTCTTTTACATCTGCTAAAGTGATTATTAAAAAAAGTTAAAGGAGCTCTTAAGATCCATCAGTTCTCTTATCCTGATGCTCTTAAAGCAGCTTCCACAAGGGCTCATTAGCTGGTACCTGAGGGTAGGAGCAGGGAGAACTGAAAGGGTTTGAGAATAGGATTATCTCCCAAATATCAAAAAATCCCACAGTGGGCAGTGGAATATCTCAGCTGAGATCAGAGTTACCAGTTTAATGAAAAGAGAACAGAAAAAAGGAAAAACAAAAGTGAAGGGAAGGGGAAGAAAGTGAAGGGGAAGAAAGGAAAAGGAAAAGGAAAAGGAAAAGGAAAAGGAAAAGGAAAAGGAAAAGGAAAAGGAAAAGGAAAAGGAAAAGGAAAAGGAAAAGGAAAAGGAAAAGGAGGGAAGGAGGGAGGGAGGGAGGGAGGGAAGGAGAAAGAGAGAGAGAAAGAGAGAGAGAAAGAAAGAGAGAGAAAGAGAAAGAGAGAAAGTGAGGAAAGATGAAAGAGAAAGAAAGAAAGAAAGAAAGAAAGAAAGAAAGAAAGAAAGAAAGAAAGAAAGAAAGAAAGAAAGAAAGAAAGAAAGAAAGAAAGAAAGAAAGAAAGAAAGAAAGAAAGAAAGAAAGAAAGAAAAAGAAAGAAAAAGCCCGCCCCCCCCAAAAAAAAAAATAAAGTCTGTTATTGCTGCAGGTCATGCAAACACATTAATAGGATGAAATTCTGTCCTTATCCCATGGTGTCCCCAGAGCTCATTTCCAGAGCCTGGATGTGAGGCAGATAAGCACTAATTTCTGAGCAGTGCTCATATGGCAGCTGCTAAAGTGGCAGCTCCCTGACTCGGGTGTTCTGCTAATAACATTTAGTGGGGTTGGCAATCCCATTGATTTCCCATATGTAATAAGGAGAGTGCATTGCTACCTTCCTACTTAAGGTTTATTAAGCAGGCAGGATATTAGAAGTCAGAACTGATTAATTCAAGGCATAAACAATCAATTCGGGTTTTTTAGTTTTCTTTTTCTTTTTTTCCCCCCTCAGTCTTTTCCCCAGACACATCCCTGTTAGTCCTCTCATTTCTGGTGACGCTTGCTTTTTACTTTCCTTTGTGAGTTTTCACCTCTGTGTTAAATAATATATTAAACACTCATGGTTTTGTCTTGGTTTGTGTCATAATGAGCTCGAGGGTTTGGTGGTAGACCCTGAAAGGAATAGAACAGATAAACCTTGTCATATCCAGTTCACACCAATAGTGAAAGTCTTCAAATTATAATATAATAATAATAATAAAATAGGTGCGTGTTCTATAGACTCAAATTAGGGTTTTTTACAGCAGACATAAAGGAACATTTATTCTCTTTTCTTTGCATCAATTTTAAGGTCAATAGCAGCCAGGGAGTAGCCTGTAATTTAGGTAAGCCCATTTCAGGGTCCTTGGGGGGAAATTTGTATCCAAGTAGAAAGCACCTTTTAAACTCTCCTAATTTAAAATGGAAGTATCTCCTAATGTCCTCCTTGCTCAATAAACCTCTACTGGAATTGCAGCATTCTCTTCTCCTTATTACTTATGGGAAATCAAGGGAATTGCCACTGGATATGGCATTGCCACAGCCACAGGAGCCAGGATGTGCCAGTGCAGCAGTTGCCATAGGAGCACTCTTTAGAATCATTAATTTGTCACAGGATTGGAGTGGGAATGAGCACCTGGAGTGTGCCTTGATAATGATGGAGCTCTGCTCCAGTAATGAGCCTGCTGCCTGAGTGGAGCTCATTTTTATGACTTCAGGTAACTTCTAAAGAATCCACTCACTGACAATGTTGAAAACATAAATAGAGATGTCTACATTTATTCCAGTTTTTAATGAGTACACATATACTGCATATGAAAAAAAGATAATTTACTACCTCAAGATAGCAGTAAAACTACAGAAAGATCACAAGAAGGGTAAAAAAAGGGCAAATCTGCCCAATAGCAATTTTCTTTGCCATGTTCATAAGAGAAAAACTAAAGTAAAGGCATATTCATACTAAAGGTGATTAAATAGAAAAACAAAGCAAAAGTGCAAAACATTTTGACATGAGAGTCCAGAGCCAGTTTGGGGTGCAATGGGACATGGTGGTCGTGTCACAGGTCACCAGGTGTCCTCCCTGTGCCCGTGTCTCAAACACCAGGTTAAACACCCCGGGCACTGTGACAGCCCCATCAACTCCTGAGTGAGTCATGATTCTCAATTTCTGCTTTCCTTCAACAGCTCCTGAAATATCCTTGCCTTGGACCAACTGACAGGTTGCTTGATTCCAGCTGACAGCTACTCTTGAGATCCCAGGAGATTTTACAGCTCGAGGTGCCTCTCTGTCCACCTGCACAACTTTTTCCTTCAGACTGTGTAGATCCTTCTTTCCCTGCATGCTGCACTACAAAAAGACACCTCTCTCTTGGTGCTTTAACATTTTCTGTTATAGTTTCTCTGGAGGATCCTTTGTTGCCAACTATTACAGAAATCCCATTCCTGTTCTCCTCCTAGGGGATTCCTTGCACTCATTTCAGACAACTGGATTTGTCCATGGCACTCAGTAAAGGGATTATGTCAGGCTGCTTCTGCAGTAACATGGGGTTTAGTCTCCTCTGACTCAAACAATCAAGGACTGCATCTTTTTCTAAAGATGCACTTAGAATTTCTATGGAACAAATAGTGGAGGTGATGTGGCAAAGGAATGGAACAGGAGGAAAGAAATATGATTAACACAGCAACCACAACAAAAGGCTGAAACATTTAATTACACACTTCAAAAGATGTCACAGTCAGATGGGACTGGTGAGATGATATAATAAAGAAATAAAGAGATAGTGTTTGTTATATGGCTTATCGACCTGGGAACATCCTGAGCTGCTTTCTGGCAGAACTAAAACAATGCTTTAGGTTTACAGTTAAATCCCTGGGTGATATTTGTGACATTTTCTATCATCTTCACAAGCCTCCTTCCAATTACAACTTGTGATTCTCTGTGTTCAGTATATATCTCCATCCTTTACACCATCCAACTCCCCAAAGGCTTCATTTTCTTATGTTCAGATAATGTTTTAAGCCATTAACTTCTTCAAGGCATCCCAAAGTCACAGGATCATTTTTTCTTCCTATGTACTCTGCCTAAATGGAAGAAGATCATTCCTGTATCGTGATGTTCCTCACATCAAGGTTCAGAAGTTAAACCTGTGAGGTGTGAGTTTGTTTGTGTTTTTGGGGTAGAAGGGGGAGGAAGGTCCTGTCTCCTCCTCACACCAAAGTTTCTAGCTCTTTTTGTGGTATTTAACTTAATTAAATGAGTCTATGGTTCTGCTGAGATAAAAACAACTCTCTGATGCTGCAATAAAGAAATCATTGTGGCCTTTAGGGGAAAGGAGACACAAGGACTTGTGGCTCCCTAATCTGGACACTCCCTCTCCTTATTCTTCAGTTCTTTTAAACCATCCTCAGGAAGTCAGTAAACATTCCTGTGTACTTCTGATGGAACTTTTCCTGAATTCATAACCCCAAAGCATTATTCCAGCCCTAGAGTAAACCTTTAAGGTCCTTAAAATGATCCCTTCTTTTGCCAAAAAAAAAAAAAAAAGGAACTTGCACATTTAGAATCAGAAATAAAACTGTAAAATCATATTTTTCCACAGTCCTAATAAATCAAAATCACTTAATTGGAGCAGATGTCAACATCAATCATACTAATTTGGGTGCTATAGGAATAAGTGAATCAATAAAGGCCTAAGAACAGTTGGATGAACACAGATAATGAACTCTTTCCTGTTTTCCAGTAGGAGAAAAGCTCAAAAACTCACAAAATGCATAAATATCTGTTGAATTTTTATGCATTGATTGTATTCCAAGAGCAACAACCCAGTAAGAAGTCTTTATAGAGCTTTTGCTGGGGAACTACCCTGCACTGATCAGACTTAGATATAAATGAGCTTTCATAAGATAAAGAGTGTATTTAAGTGTCTGAAGTGGAGGTTCTGAGTTGCTTTCTCTGACTTGAAAATGCTATCACAGCTCTTGCTGGTGGCACTGTGGTGGACTGCCCCTGGTGCTTCTTTATCACTCCTCCATCACCAGGCAAGGCAGGAAATATGGTGAAAATCTCTCCTGGGGCAAGATGAGGACAGGGAGATCTCTCACCCGTTACAGTCACAAGCAGAAGCCTTGACTTGGGGAAAGTAATTTAATTTATTGCCAAGTACTTGCAGCAGAGGAGGAGATTATGAAACACAACAAAACTAAAATCCCCTTCCTTCCACCCTCCCTTCTTCCCAGGCCCTGCTTCACTCCTGACTCCACTGCCTCCTCTGCCCAAGTGGTTTCTTCTTTGTCATCCATACATTTCATCAGAGTCCTCCTACTGTTTATGGCAGTGTCCTTGTTGGAATTGTAAATCATTGCCCTTCTAAGATATAATCAATAGAATCAGCAGCTCATGTTCCCTTAAGGCATGACTTAAAAGAGATAAATGCATTACACAACTTTACCAGAGATCTGTACAGGTCATTTCCATATTGCTGTGTGATCATGTATGTCTTTTTCATAAATACACACATTTTTTTCTACAGTTCAGAAATAAATACACAAAATAATGATAGTTAGATCTTGTCTTAGGCAGTGTCACCATGTTTGAATTCCCCAGCAGACTCACACTGGCTACTCAAAAACTTTTATAATCTGGAAGATATAAATGGGATTTTGGTTTTTCTTTCCCTTGGGTTTTTATTTCAGTTCAGCCCATGAGTATTTAAAGCATTTTTAAAGATTACTCTTACATTTTTTTTCCCTTTAAAGATTTTCCTTCAGCTTTAATGAACAGTCTGGATACTGCTTCCTTTCACCAGGAAGGAAGGATGAAGCACCACATTGGCCCTGTCTCCTGCTTTGATTTGCCCTTCTTGATCCCCTGTGCCTTAATTTCCCCAAATATAAACAGCAAATGAGCTCCTGGAGACTGTTTCTACTGAATTTTTGGCTGTGAAACTCAGCAATCCCTAAACACTCTGCCTTTTTAGAGCAGTGCAGTAACAGATTCAAAATTCCCCTGCAGTTAGGGGAAAGCCATAACTGAAATGAAGCCTAGTACATAATAGGCAATACTAAAACAGCTCACAATTACTGTAATTTTACATTTAACTCACTCTCAGCTTATAGAAAAAAAATCAAGCAGTTGCTCCTTATGCTGTATACCTTTGTACAGCTTCCATTAGAAAATGTACAAACAGCCTTGTTATGTGAGACACAAAACCCTTCCCAAAATGTCATCTCAAGCTCATTACTGGGAGAATGAGAAAGCTCTCTAACGTGATTGCTCTTTCTTCATAACAAAAGCAAAAATCACCTGTTCCTTGGAGTCTGAAACGAGCTGTGATTGCAGTTGGATGAAGTGCTGCTGCTGAATATTCACTTGCACAGGCTGCGTGTGTGTAAGGCTGTGTTAAAATGTGTAAATTTAATCTGCGCTGATCATTTGTATTCATCGGGTGAAGAAAATCATAAAATTATAAAACCACACAGTGGTTTGGGATGGAAGGGACCTTAAAGCCCATCCAGTGCCACCCCTGCCATGGGCAGGGACACCTTCCACCATCCCAGGTTGCTCCAAGCTCCATCCAGCCTGGCCTTGGACACTTCCAGCGATCCAGGGGCAGCCACAGCTTCTCTGGGCACCCTGTGCCAGGGCCTGCCCACCCTCACAGGGAACAATTCCTTCCCAATATCCAATCCATCCCTGCTCTCTTTCAGTCTGAAGCCATTGCCCATTGTCCTGTCCCTCCGGACCCCTGTAAAAATTTCCTCTCCATCTTTCTTGCAGGCTCCCTTCCCTTCCCTTCCACACTTAAGGAGTCATCTGAAGTCAATGTCAAAGTTACACAAAGCTGTAACCCACCCTTTGTGACCATTTCAATAGAAAAAACCTTCTGTCACTGACAGCAATATTGGTTTTTATTAGTTTTGCTTGAGTCAATTGAACCGTGCCTTAAATGGATCATTCCTCAACTATAATTTGAGAGTTTCCTCCAGCTTCCAGAAGGATTAGATCAGACTCACTGGGTTTGTCTCATGTGTGCACCTGCCATGGATGCACACACTGGGCCACGTTAGGAATTCTGTATTTGGGAGGGATTCCAGATGGACCTTCCTGATTGCTGCCCATGTGTCTGTGAGGTGTCACTTTCATAGGAGAAAGTGTAGGGGTGGCCAATTCCCACATAAATCTGGGGAAAACAGTCTGGTGTAAAAATCAGGCTGAAAACCAAAAGCCCTCAGTGACTGTGAGCTTGCCGACTTCATTGTGGTTTTCAGTGCTGAAAGGAAACTCGTATAAAGGGGATGAAGGGAAGCTTTTTACAGGAGAGGACAGAAGGGAACAGTTTTAAACTAAAAGAGGGGATATTTCAATGAGAAGCCAGGAGAAAATTGTTCCCTGTGAGGGTGGGCAGGCCCTGGCACAGGGTGCCCAGAGAAGCTGTGGCTGACCCTGGATCCCTGGCAGTGTCCAAAGCCAGGCTGGATGGGCTTGGAGCAACCTGGGACAGTGGAAGTTGTCCCTGACATGGCAGGGGTGGCACTGGATGGGCTTTAAGGTCCCTTCCATCCCAAACCATTCCATGATCCTATAAACACCATTAAATGCCTTATTTATCTTTAATCACTTCTTCGTTCACTTTTGTCCAGTCCTCTTTTTGATGCTGTGCTTGGAGTGGAACCAGACCTGTTATTCAGAGGAAATATTTAATTACTGCCAAGCACCTAGGTCAGGCCTGCAGTTACATGAATATGCTTGATTTTAAGCAGGATTCTTGTTTTTTTCTGATGTTTGCCTTGTCATGAGCAGATAAACCCACATTTTTCAAAGTATAAAAATACAAGAAAATCAAACACATTGAACAATTTAGTAAATAGAACTGTACAAATTGCAGACAATTCCAAAGCTTTTCAGGCAAAACACAAAATCTTTGAAAATCCTTGCTTAGTTGAGTTTTGCATGTTTTTCACATAATGTTCAGATGCTCCAAAAATACCTTCACAATATGGGACCTTCTAATTCAAAGCATAAGAAATTAATCTGTGACAATCAAAAATCCAGGGAAGAACAAACCCCACTCATGGAGTCTGGTTCTAGAATCATCTATCAATTCAAGCTGCTGTGACTTCTCTGATTCGTGACATAGTTTATAATAAGCTAAAAATAATAAGTATCAAGCAGAGTCAGATGAAAATGCAGGCTAGGACAGAACTAGGGATCCCTGTATCCAATGTAATTAGGGCTACAATGTGCTAACCATGGAAATGAAACTGGTAATAAAACAGGAATGTTATTTTCCATGACACAATGAGCAGCCTGCATACTTTAATAACCACTAACTTAATGAGTTTGGAAGCAATGAAATTCTTTACTAGTATTAGGAATATAGCAGAATTATATTTACCTCAGGTGTATTTCTCCTCCAATGTTAATTATAAAAATGAAAGGAAAACTATAGGAAAAAAAAAATAAAAACTTAGGCTAATTTATCTATCTCAGAAACAAAAGTCATGGCATGTTTATTGTTGAGCAAATGATAAAAAAACCTTATTAAACAAATGAGATGAATGCCGTACATTAAAATTTTGTGTTGCTTGTATTCTGAATGAAAGCAAGAGATTAATGAGATGTAATATAATTAGTGAGATGTGGTATTGCCACGCAGGGCAGGTCCCTCTGCACAGCACAGCCTGGCCAGGATTCAGCAGTATTTTTACACTAAAAATCAATGCATCTCTACACTCATTTCTCTTCATCAGGGCACTGCTGAAGTATCCTATTCAAAACCATGTTTTTAAAAGGTACCACTCTTTTTAGTTTGTTTCTTCCATGAAATTGGAGAATACCCTGCTCTCACAGCTCCATCCCACAAGCGAGAATCATGGGCGAGGATCGCCAGAGCCAAGTCTTTTGTACTCCCTACATTTTGCAAATTGTTAAAATTCCCTTTTCTTACCTAACAAAAGGAAAAAAGAGAAATGTGACTAATTCTCAGCCCATGGGAATAAGGAATCTAGAGGTAATCTAGATGTTTAAGTACTGCAAGAGAAAAAAATTTTTTTCTGGTGATTTTTTTTTTTTGCCAGTGTCCAAATCCTGACCTGCTGTATGTCAGCATAACGCTCCACATCAGGGGAAGTTCTAACCTGAAATATTTCAATTTTCCAATTTTATCTTTTAATAGTAAATAATTCCACAATGATTAGCAACATTGGTGTTAGAGGTTTAAAATGTTTCGGAGTAACCTAGTTGCCATACAAATGTGATTGAGCACTATATTCCCCTTTTCCCAGATTGATACCTAATGATTTTTCAGAGAAGTCTCACTTTTTCTGTTCAATTTGTTCAGAGTAAGATTAGTGCACAGTGATGTTCAGGCATGCTTTGACTTGCTTTGACTTTTCTGATCCTGTTGAGCCTGGTGGTTGTACAAAAATGAGTTACATTCCCACTTTACCCTAAAATGAAGTAGAAAAGCCTCCCTCTCTAGGGAGAGAAAAATTAGATTCTGAAACTGACCCTTGTTCAACAAAACTCGTGCAGACAGAGGAGTATCAGCCATGCCATCTGCATCTGGGTTGTGTTTTCTCCATCTCTCCATAATAAGGTGTGAAACACGTTAACCTTGAAGTTTGACCCATTTTTCTCTCACACTTGCACGCCCCCAAAAAGTACACAGGTGTTTGACCTTCTCTGGCTCAGGTGCTCCATTATTCCACACATAGCCTCTGACAAGCAGAGTTTTCCATGAGATGGAGTGTGCTGTGACTCCTGTTACAGGAATCAGTTTTCGGGCTAAAATATTTCTCCAGAGAAGTGTCATGATACAATCTTGGCAGCTCATTTATTCTCTGGCGACTCCTCTTTCCAAGAGCATCTATGAATGTATTCATAGACAATATTTCACCCTGAAACTGCTTGAAAAGGATGCAGAACAGAGTGCACTGTTTTCATGCTGAAAAATATGCAGCTAGAAGAGGCTGCCTCCCTTTGTTCAGCACTTCCAGCAGTTGTACACCCTGTTCTGCAATGAGACTCTTATCTATGCTCTTGTCACTGAGTGCATCAGAGAAAAATAACTTTATTCATTAATTATGCTTTCATTTGCACCCATCCCAATGTGGTTGCACTGCACTAAGCAATAATCATAAATTAGCTCTTGTATCACATATTGCAAAGAATGAACATTTTTTTTAGTGGGGAAGAGAGATATTGATTCTTTTAATTTAGCAAAAAGAAAACACACATACAAGTCTGTTCTTTGGTTGTTTTCTAAAGTGTGTGGCTGAGAGAAATTGATTTTTTCAGGTGCTTTTTCCTCATTTGTCCCTCTTTCAGAACTCCTATTGTATTAACGGTACAGGGCTTGCTTACTCAAGGGTCATACACTGTGAACACAACTGAATGAATTCTGAGTAATAAAAGATGAGAGCTCCTCTGGACTTCATTTAAAGTTTGCTGCTCAAGAGGCTGGAAACTTGCTGTGGCTTTGCTTCTTCCTCAAGTATTCCCAAAAGCTCCAGTCTCAATAGATCACTTGGGAGCCTGAAATGATATGTCTGTTGCCTACCAGCCTTAGAGCTGAGAGGAGGGAAATTGAGGTCTCGACCTGAACGTCCAAGTCTGTATGGAAAAGGCTACTCACCAAATGCCATCTATATTAGGATCTCTCCTGCTTATTTCAGCTTGTTGGGAAATTACATGTACAGTGAGTGTTGTCCTTGAAGAGTCTCCAAGACTTGCTGAACCTCGGCGTTAACCTTTCACCAGCCTGAAAATCGACCATTTATTTCTGCTCCTTGTTTCCCACTTCTTTCAGCTGGTTTCTGATCCAGGCAGACCTTCACCTCCCACCTCAGCACTGCTTTCTTCCCACAATCTCCTTCTGGGGAGGACTTTGCTGCAGAGTTTTTGAAAGTCCAGATAAATCACACCAATTTTCCCCTTCATCCTCTCCTTCCCAGACACTCCAGGGATTGTCATGTGTTGGCAGTGAGGTGGGATGTGCAGTGTTGAGCTCTCATTCAGCACAGCCAAACCATCAGCAATCTTTCAGGGGCTCAAACTGGAAAAATGTAGAATCATAGAATAATTAAGATTAAAGAAAAAAATATCCAAAAAATACCAAGTTCAACTTCAACAAATCCCACCAAACCCATTACATTGTTTCATAAAGTGCCATATCCACTCAATTTTTGGATATCTCCAGGGATGGTGACTCCACCACTGCCCTGGGTAGTCCCTTCCAATGCTCAACCATTCCATCAGTGAAAAAATGTTCCCTAACATCCAACCAGAACCTCCCCTGGTGCAACTTGAGAACTTTTCTCCAAGAGGAAGCAGAGCTTAGCCTGAAAGTGTAATTTGGTACCCGATGAATGACCTTTCCTCCTGGCAAAATAAAACCTGGTGGTTTGGATCAAAGAGATTATTCTCAATAAAAAAAAGAAGAAGTTGGAGTGTTTTTTGTGAATCCAGACATGCCTAAATGTTTCTTCTGCATCGAGCCCAGAGAAGACACAAGATAGCAACAGAAAACATGAGGAGTTCTCTTGGAGTGAGAGTGGAATGGATTCATGGATAAGGAATTGGATAGTTAGGCAGATTTCTTAAAAAAAAAAAAAAAGTTTTAACTTCTTTCAGTTTTCCAATGAAGAATAAAAAAATAATTGCAAATATTCAGCACCAAACAAGTGCTGTAGAGGAAAAGAAAAAGACCCCAAACAAATGAAATAACCACCATAAAAACAAACAAACAAACAAACAAAATAACAAAAAAAAACCCAAAACAAAACAAAAAACCCCAAAACAAACAAACAAACAAACAAAACCAGCAGCAGCAACAACAAAAACAGAATAGAAAACACACACAAAAAAAATTTAAAAAGGCATGTCTCTCCTTTCTTCTGTTTTTGATTCTCAGTAAGCAGTCAAAATATTTCCCAGCATATTATGAAAATCTCTTGGGACAAGGTGATGGAAATCCCCTAATTTCATGTTTTCTCTGCTTCCCATTTTGCCATGTCTGTACAGAAATTTGGCATTTCCACTACTAATGCCAAAGTAATCATGACCTCAAGGGGTGTGACCCTCAAGGTGCTGTTGGCCCTGTAAAACTTCACTGGCCAAAATATTATTTCAGTTACCTCTGAAGATTGCAGCTGTCCCTTAGGTGGCCATGAAGATCCAAACACCTTCCACAGTTCTGCTGGACATTTTTGTGTCTTCTTTTGTAACTTCTTTTCCACATTCAGCAGCTTCCCATGCCCTACCCAGTGGTTTCCTATCCCCAGCCTCATCAGCTCAGCTAAGGGCAGGACCTGCTCAGCACGTGTTTCTACCTGGCAAAAGAACCTAGTCCTGTTAAAGGCTGAGAAGAAAATCCCTCCTGGTTTCTCCACTGGGATAAACTAATTACTATGTTCTCAATGTGCTTTAGTTTGGAGGAAAAAAGTTCTTATTTTCACTGGGAATGCACCTAAAACAAGTAGATGGGGAGAAAGGTCTCAATGGTGGACGTTCAGTCCACATATTCTTGATCCAACATATGCATCTTTGCCAGGAACAGAAATAGTTCAGGGTTATTTAGCCTCTAAGCCAGACAGATTTTGTCTTGGTGAATGGTTCTCTTACAGCCCCTCCCAAGGGGCAGCTCCAATCTCTGCTCCCAGGGACAGGGACAGAACTCAGGGAATTTCTGGAGCTGTGCCAGGGCAGGGCCAGGCTGGAGCTCAGGGAAAGGCTCTTCCCCAGAGGTGCTGGCACTGCCCAGGCTCCCCAGGGAATGGGCACAGCCCCAAGGCTGCCAGAGCTCCAGGAAGGTTTGGACACCGATCCCAGGGATGCACAGGGTGGGGTTGTTGGGGTGTCTGGGCAGGGCCAGGGGCTGGACTGGATGATCCTTGGGGTCCCTTCCCACTCTGGATATTCTGTTATTCCCTGATTTAGGTTCCACCTGCTGAATACATAAAACCCACTGCTCTGCTGAGTTACCAGCTTGGGCACAGTTAGCAGGGAAGAGAAACGCTGCAGGACATGCAGGGCCTCAAAATAAACCCATTATTTATTGTCTGACACACAAAAGACAGGCCAAGGACTCTGAGGCTCTTCACTCCCCAGGTCCTGGTGTTGCCATCCTCCAGCAAAATCCTGGGCAGCCTCAAGAACCTGACCTGAGCATCCAGCAGCTCCCCACTGGTCTCCCTGTTTTTTTCCAATAACCACTTAATCCCTCTTCATGTGGGTGATTTCCCTCTAGAATCCTCCAGCTACTGCTGTTCCCCACCTCACTGTGCCACCTCTCCCTGCACTTTCACCTCTCTCTTCTTCCTGCAGGTTCCACAGCTCAGGCTCTCAGCTCAACAGTTTTCTCAGCAGCCTGAGCCAAGGTGAAGCACCAGAGCAGGGCTCTGTGTCCTTGTCCTTGTGTGTCCCTCCTGCAGGGGGGAGGCTTTGGCAGAACTCACCCAGTGAGTCACAGTTTTACTTCTGCAAGAGGCAGAGTAAGAAACACCACAGGGAAAGGTGGACAGAAGCCATATTGTTCGAGATGTCGGAATATAAATCAAAATTATTGCACCTAAATAGCCCAAGGAAATATACTTTAACTGTAAAGGCAAATGGCTGAGAAAGTCAAATGAGATGCTAAATGCATGCAAATGTTTACTTGAACATTAACTAGAAAAATCTTCCCCCAGGTGACATTTTGAAAAAGCAACTTAGTCCTAAAATACCATTACACAGACCCAAGTTTTTTTCTCGTATTATGATCATGTTGGTTCTGAAGACACTTCGTAAAAAAATTTAAAATTTAATATTTTTAATATGTGCTGTTATTCTGAATAAGTAAAATTAGATTACTGACATGAACTTCTTAGAAGGCTTGGGATGCCAGTCTAGAAATTTTGGAAGTGAGAAATAAGTCCTAGTATTTGGACTACAAGGTCAGAACTTTCTCATTTCTTTAGGGAAGTTAAATCTCTGCCATGTCCTTGGATACAAATATTATCCCTTAAAGCCAATAAATTCTAGTGACAGTAAACAAAACACTACCTCAATTTCATAACTGTTTTTTAAACCTTTCTTAATACTTTGGTTTTTATTGATAAAGGTATGTTTCCATTGGGTTTGTTTTCACTGTATTTTGTATTTGTTTTCACTGATCAACAGGGAAATTTGGAAATTTTGCAGCAGAAAAGAAAATCCAAACTCTTAAAGATGCCCTGTAACCAAGCTGAGGACACAAGATTACAAGATAAATGACAATTTAACAGTAGCCTGCAAAAGAATAATGAATATTTATTTTTTCTGCACAGATTAATCTGACTGAGATGGTTGGAGTGGCTAATGTGCAGTGACTGGTCTGCACCCCAGGTTCAGAGAGCCAGGCAAGGAAATTATTTGCCTAAAAAAGGAGCAGGATTCATAAGGGTGGTTATTAAGGGTGGCTGAAGTTATCTATCCTGATTTCCAACCTCACCCATGCATATGAACTCCTTATTTGCAGGGATGGATCGCTACTGAGCTTGCAGGAGGTGATCCTTGAATATCAACCAGCTTTCTTGGACCCTTCTTCCTTCCAGGGCCTTATCCCACTTTTGAACAGGTCAAAGTCTGCTCTCCTGAAGCTCAGAAGAGTCCTAATCCTTCTTTGGTCTTTTGTCCCTCTCTTCAAGATCCTGAACTCCTTCCAGAACTCCAGACAGGCTGTTGGAAACCAGGAGAGAGAATAAAGAATAAGCATAACACATTCCACTAGAAAAAAAACCTCCATAATTTCTCCTTCATAAATAATTTAAAAGGCCATTCACCAGTTGCAGTTATGGCAGGTTAACCTGTTGACCAATGGATGTGGTTGGTAAAATCTTTTTTCCAAGTAGGTTCATTTTCATTTCCTTTTTCCCTGATCACTGAACTCCTGCTTTGGTATCAAGAGGTACTTTAGTCATGGAATCATTAGGGTTGGAAAAGCCTTCTAAAGTCATCAAGGCAAATAATTCCCAAGCCCACTACTACCTAAGTGTCACATCCACATGCTTTTACTAACCCTTCCAGGGACAGTGATTCCATCTTCTGGGTCCCAGTGATAGCAAAAGGGTTTTAAAATCATGAGGATTTAGGGTTAAAAGGAAAATTAAGCTTAGTAGGCCCTGAAAAAAAAAAAAAATAAATACCCTAGGTACATGAAGGTCTTGTACCTTGCTAGAACTGCACCTGTGTAGCTAGTACATGATAAATGATATAATTGTTGGATGTGATGATTGTTTAGTAATTAAATATAATTACTGTTTAATCATAAGAATAATCATGAGAAACTGGTCAGGGGCCTAAGAAAGTTCACAAGAAACTCATGGTTGAATAAAGTCAATGCATACAATAGAACAATATAAGTTTAATAATTAATATGTAAGTTATATAATGATGGAATATAGAATACGCTCAGCTTGAAAGCCATGTCAGAGTCAGATTTGGGTCTGTACCCCTGATTCCCAGAGCTCTCAATAAAAGCACCTGCATAGAATCATATCCGGGGATTATGGGTGTTCCTGAATGCTAACACCAATGCTGTGTTGAATCATCCTTTCTTCCTGCTGCTGTTGGATTTTTGAGCTTTACCTCGAGAGGGAGTGGAGTGACTCCAACCTGCTCCCACAAAGCCTCCTCACACTTGTACCTCCTCAGTGAGTTTCCTCAGCTCCATCCCAAGCCCTGTGTGAAAAACATCTCCCTTTCTTGCCCATTCCCTTTGTCTGAGGAGAAAAGGCAGCAGAAAACTAGAGCCAGTGAAATTGTAGCCTTAAATGGATTTACAAGGTGGACATGGAAGCAACTTATTTTTCAATCAGAAATTTGAAGCCATCATTGCACTTGCCTCACTAGGGAGGGGAAAAAAAGCAATTGTTGGTGCTCTGAAATTCTGCCTGAATTCACCCTGGCTTTGTTTTTATGGCCCTCTGAAAAATGACTGCAAGAGAGCAGAGAGAGAGAGGGGGTTACTTTTATGGTTTTCGATATATCCAAAGTGACACGGATGGGATGTGGCAGGACTGTGATTAGAATGAAGAGTTCGGGAGACAGGGTCATCATAAAGTATTTATAACAGCAAGTTGTAGATTTTCCCTGTCAGGGGACAATGGATGGGGAAGCAGTAAAGCTGAATTAAGTTAAAAATATGAAATGCCAGTTGGTGTTGAGAGTCCTTGATGCTGCTTGAACAAACAAAAGGAAGGACAAAAGTGTTTGAGAAGAAAATATCATGGTCCTGGTGACTGGTGGATTTATTCTGAATTTAAAATTGCACATTTTAACCTCTATTTTTCTGGTGGTTCAGATAATCACCCTCGGAGCCTTAGTTCTCACAGGCTAAAGTATTTTACTGAGAAAACCCAGATGTTGGGAGGCAGAAAAGTGAACACAAACTTTAAATGCTCCATGAAATATTCTTGTGCATAAAAAATTAGGAAAAGTAAATGAAAAATCATGATGGAAATGACTTAAGCATTGGAGCAAATAGCCCTGCAAGATCTTAAAATATTTTACTGTTTCAAGGCTAGGCAGCTACACAGTAATTAAAAGTAAATATAGTGCATTAAATAATAATTCTGCAGTGCATTCCAGCACTCTTTAGATTGTAATTACTGGAACTGCAACATATGCTGTAGTATCTCAAATAATTGGGATAATGGCCTTACTTACTCTCTTACACATTTTTAGAGCTGCTCCTATGAGACATGGAGACTTTTTTCTTTTTCATTTTTAACATGCACTGTCCATTTTCTTTGGAATATTTCTTTAGGAATATATGTTTATGTTTTTTGGAAAAGAGTATTTTTAAAACACAGGTATAAACAAAATTCATTTGCTGAAGGGAATGAAGTTCCTTTTCCATAAGAGTTTCCCTGATTTCACTCTCTAACCCCTCTCTCTGAAACTGCAGAGGGCATGGTCACATCAATAAGTTAAAACCATGATAACACATGGATCTGGGAGAATAGAGAGATTATCAATTTAATTACCTCAAAATATCTATTTTAACAGCTCCATTCCCATGGAAAAAGTGTTGCTCATTGCTTGCTAAGGTTTAGAATAAAAGCTTTAAAGTCTACGTTAATTGGACATTTCAAAGTCCCAGAACAATTCTGGATACAAATACTATAATCATACAATGCTGAAACAATTCAGTTATCCCAGGATTTTCCCAAATTATTTTTTAATTAAATATTTTGATAATCAATAATTACATGCTAATGTTGATCATACCTAAGTGCATGATTCTGCATACACTTTTAATGAATACATAACATTTTCTGAATATATTTTTAATACTCCGTATTCAGGAAATATTGAGTAAGGTGAAGATATTTGCAGGCTTACAAGAGAAGTGACTCACTCTGTAATAAAATTTTGAAGGAGAAATTAGGTAAAATTGTTTGGTGATTTCTAATGAATAATCAGATTTCTTTCAAAATATGTAAATCAGCAACTACAAAGCAGAAATATGGTATTATATTACAAATCCACAGCCAGATATAATTGTACTGACACCCAGGTGTCACTTCTTACAGGCTAAAAATGCTAGTTTTGATTAAAAGCTCTTATCTAATACAGTTCAGGGGAAACACAGATAGAAATTCCCTCTAACCTTTGAGCATTGTGTTTGAGGGAGTCAGAAATAAGTGACACAGCTTCCTCCAAAGTGATTAGTGGAGGATCTGGAATTACACTGTAAATATACTCCAGGCTTAATTGCTATTATTTTATTATACTACCAGGTATTAGATAATCTGCTTAGTTGAGAAATTTGTGTGCTTTGGACAAACCGAAGATTTTAACAGCAGTAAATTCATTAATAAGGGCAAAACTGCAGTGAAATTAATTACACCCTAAACTTGTCAGGGATCTCTGCTCATATTCCCTAAAATGCTTTGTCTTCTGACTTAATTTTCATGGAGAAGATTGTGTCATTGGAGAGAGAAACTGTCGTGGCCAAGCAGAGAAAATGCTGAAAGAGAGCACATAAGAGAAAGGTTTTATTCTTTATACTGTCACCAAGCAAGTAATTTCATCCTTAATTTTATCTTCCTGTCCTTTTCACCTCTTAGATCTGTCCACTCCTCTATTTAGACTCTTTGGAGCTGGGAGTACCTCATTGAACTCAGAAATTCACCCAAGCCCTGCTCCTTGCTACAGAATTTTGTCTTGGCTGGACACTCAAAACTGTGGAAATGTGTCCCCAAGAATGCTCAGAATCCTGTTTCATCACATTTCCTTTGCCAGAACTCTCTTTTCCAAGAGAGTTAACCAACAATATATACAAAAATTTATATCTCTTTCCTTTACTTTATTGGTTTCCCTGCCAGTGCTGCTCCTGGAGCTCATTGCTTGCTCTTGAACTCCCAAAAGGATGATTCTTTTCCTTTTGGGAGCACAGATCTGTGCTTCTCCAGCAGTCCTGGGGCCAGATCTTCTAGGTGCCTACCAGTGTCCATGGAAAATGCAGGATTCCTGTACTGCCAGGCAGAAGCTGCTCTGTGTGTTTTTGGTGCAGGATCCCGCTGTTTCGTTCCCTCTGTTCTATAAAACATCCTGAAATGTTCTCGGGGCTTCCTCTGAACTCTGTGCAGGCAGAGATTGCAGCCAGGATCCTTGGCAGCCAGGATTTCCCAGGGGAGTTTGGCACAGGCCCTCCTCATGCCCTTTACAGCTGTTTGTAGGGATGACTGGCCGAGTTCTGGCTGGTGAAACCATCCTGGAACGCTCTTGTGCTGGAACTGAACTTTGCTGTTCATTGCAGGAGGGCTGGAGTTACAGGCTTTGAGCAGTTTTATGGGTGACAAGCTATTTAATTTACCAATCACAGCAGCACCTGAGCCAGGAAAAATTTCCCATGGAAGTTGAAGATCATATTTTGGAGCCCACAGAATCCTTAAGGTTAGAAAAAGCCCTCCAGGACCATCGAGTCCAAGCTGTGCCTGATCCCCACCGTGTCCCCAGCCCAGAGCTCTGGGTGCCACCTCCAGCCCTTCCTGGGACACCTCCAGGGATGGGCACTCCAAACCTCCCTGGGCAGCCCCTGCCAAGGCCTGAGCACCCTTTCCATGGAGAAATTCCTGCTGCTGTCCACCCTGAGCCTGCCCTGGCCCAGCCTGAGGCCGTTCCCTCTCCTCCTGTCCCTGTTCCTGGAGCAGAGCCCGACCCCCCGGCTGTCCCCTCCTGTCAGGAGCTGTGCAGAGCCACAAGGTCCCCCCTGAGCCTCCTTTGCTCCAGGCTGAGCCCCTTCCCAGCTCCCTCAGCCCCTCCTGGTGCTCCAGACCTTTCCCCAGCTCCATTCCCTTCCTTGGATTAACTCCAGTGTGGGAATCCAGGGCTTCCCTCTGGCTGCCCTGGCAGGTCTGGGACCCTGGCAGGGGTCAGGAACCCCCCTGGACAGAGCCCCCAGAGACACTGTCTGTGATCTCTGTCCATGGAAAAGAGTTTTCAATCTTACAGGATGAATTACCAGCTCTGAGTGTTTGATATCAGTAATAATTAAGTGTGGCACAGGTGCAAAAGTAAAATTTTAGGATTCTAGATTAGGGGTCCAAAGGGGACAAGATGGAGGAAATTGGATGTGCCTTGTCCTTTTTCTCCTTCTTCATGCCCTCCATGTCTCACTGTGGTGTTGGCATTTTTCTGTTGGTTCAGGCTGGGGACACACTGTCCAACGTAGGTGACAGATATTGGCACGTTATTGTAAATCCAGCCCAGGGAGTTTCTGGTATTTAATGTTTGTAACATCCCACTGAGGGCAGAGCCCCACACGCTGCCCTGCAGGACAGAGCTGGGCAGGGCAGCAGAACATGTGAGAGATAAACAGAATAAACAACCTGGAAACCAGCACAGACCAATTATGGCTTCTGCTTTGGCAGGGGGCAGAAAGACAGAGACTTTCTACAGTCTCGGGATCATCAATACCACAGATTCTGACACTCCAGCACACCAAATGTTAAACCTCATGTCTTGTTTGTTTGGTGCCCAGTCAAACATCCTAAAATTAATAATATTAAATAAAAGCAATTCAGGCTACATTGAGATTAAACTCGAGATCAGTGCTAATATGGTTTGAATTTGTATATTTTGTTTGCTTTATTTATTCAGCACGACAATGAAAGCCTAATGAAATTTGCCCTTCAGAAGGGCAAATGCAGAAAACATTTAGTGATAGTGCAGAATTGGGATTCAAAGAAGATGTTTCAATTTTTTCTTGTTTATTACTACTTAGCTTTTAATGAAATATAATTGTACGATTTTTAATACAGAAACTATTCACTGTCACTTAGAGCAACAATTTTCATTCTTTGTAACTGGCAGCACATTGTGCTAAAAGAAAATAACCTCTTGATAGTGTTTTACTTCTGATTAATATTTTGTAATTAAAGAGATTTCTTTCTTAAAAAATAAAACTCATTAAAAGACAAGAATTCAGGGATATTTTGGAATAGAAAAATGAATTTGTCTTTAAATTAAGTTAAAGTTCATTACATATTTGAAAAGAAAATATATACTTAAAATACCTATAAATCACAATCCCATAATGTACTAACAAATACTGTTATATTCAGCCAAGAGGTGCAAATGTATTTTATATATAAAGCATAGGAATCATCATAAATTTTATGTAATTTGAATTAATTCCATTTGCTCTGTAATTAGTTTAGCTTAATCATGTAAATGAAATATTGGAAGCAGCAAACCTTCTGTAAACCCCAAAATGCTGAGTAAACAACCAACAAGAGTAGTTACTTTCAGTAATGGCTTCCAGAAGAACTTTGTCTTATGCAGAATTATCATTTTTTTATAGATCCCCAAGAACTTCCATGTGAGATGAAGAATAAGGAATGTCTGACCCAAAAGTGGGTGACAGGATCAGTCTGCAGGCACAACTTGGTCACTGTCTGTGAGGGTGTAGGAAAAAAAAAAGGCAGCATTAATAACATCAATAAAAATTAACATCAAAGATATTAGCAATTTTTAATAAAATTAATAAAAATATGTAACATTAGCACCTCAATAGAATATATTGCTTCATAGTCTGAGCATTGCAGATAATTTGTGTTGGAACAATATACCGTGGAATTTCCCTCACTGAAAAGTTATGTTGGTTTTTTCCCTATAGCTCTTTTCTACCATAAGCAAAAAAAAAACCCAAGAAATTGTATTTTTGGGAGGTCAAGAGAAAGAGAAAAGCAAGAAAAATCCTAGCTTTTATTTCTTATTTAACTGAGGTATATAATTGATTTTATATACTTGAAAATAGTTCCACAATTTCTTCTCTCTTAACAGAATCCCAGGAAGGTTTGAGTTGTGACGGACCTTGAAGATCACCAGTTCCAACCGCCCTATTTGGAAATGTGTTTTTAGCTTCTACTAAATTTTGTCAAAGAATAACCGATATGTTTTTTTTTCATGCAGCTTTGTCTTTTATATTTGCCTTTCTTGTGCTATTTTACTTTGGGAGTAAGAGATATGCCCATTTTTATTAAGAATATTAATGGATTGTGAATATTTGAAGAAATTATGGTGACAGACAAAATTTTATTAAAGCCTTTTCTCTGTGCAAACACCCTGGCCAAGAAAATAAAACTCCTTATTAGTATAGTATAGAAACTTGAGTCCTTCAGAATATGGTTTAGTGGGAATGGTGGGATTTAATCAAATGTTGGACTTGATGATCTTAGAGGTCCTTCCCAGCATTAATGATTCTTGATTCAATTATTGACATTTCAGGTGGTGATGGGGTACAGCAAGATGTGAGATGTTAATGACTCTAAACCTTCTTTTGATAGAAAGAAGAAAATTAAAACATGGAACCATCACCTTTTGCAGGATATTTTAAAAGAGCAATGAGAAATAAAAACATCAAAGACATGGAAATGTTGTGTAAGGTTCTTCATTTGTTTCTTTCACTGGGTGCATTTGAGACATAAAACTCAGCTCTAAATGTCCCAATATCTACAGATTCCTGTAGTCAGTTACTCAGCCAAACTTCCTTTTGCTTTGTATAATTATCCTTTATATTTTTTCCCCAGTGGATAAAACTTCAGGAAAAAGCATTTAAAACCCTTATAAATATTCCCATCCCTGAAAATAAGATTGCCCTCACCTCTGGAGTGGCATCTCCAATCCAGGGTTGTAGTTTGAGCTGGTTTTTTTTGGAGGTTATCCCTGATAAAGAGTGAGGGCTGGAAGAAAATTTAACTCCTACTGGAAATATTTGTTTGCTGCTGCATTCTGATACATGGTCTGGTTTCCAAATGCTTTTATTACAGCACTTCATTTGCATTAATTACATACTCAAATTAGAAAGTATATTTGGGCTTGTAGCAATTTGTAGAGGAAATGATGTGTTTTAATTATTGTTTGCAGCTTATTGTGTGATATCTCTTTGAAGATTAATTGACCTGGCAAAAGGAGGGAAGGATCCTCTTTTTGGTCTTCCATGAGCTGCTTGAAGTCAAGGGGAAAGCACTGGAGGGAGCAGGGGAGCTTCAACTTTCCTGCTCTTGCCCAAAACTGGCAGGGCTAGGCAGCCAAAATGAGAAAATGAGACCCTGCAGCAGCTCATGGAAGGTAGGGAACAGCACCTGGAGACTCCAAATGGAATTTAACACAACACAGAAAGCCTGGGAAGAACCCTGGGCTGGGGGTGTGCCTGGGGTTCAGAACCTCCCTGCAGAGATGCATCAAGCAAATGGGAGGCAACGATAAACCTTATTTTTCACTCTTTTTTTCATAAGAACCTCTGGGTTTTCTCTGGTTTATAGCCATAATTATTCTTCTTCTCTGTCGCTGTCGAGGCAGGACGGGAATGAGAAGATTGACTCAGAAGGCTGCTGAGAGTAAAACTCTGGTATATTCAAAATACACCACTCTTCGTGAGGACCAATTCCATTGGTCCTGAAGTGAAAATACTCCATACCATTGGTGCAGAGTGCTTGATGCACAGTGATAGAACTTAACTATAAACAATGTGAACAACAAGAGAGATAAAGAATTATTTACATTCTTCTCCAACCCTTTCCTAGGCTTCTGCCTGGATAGAAGCTCTCCATTTCTCTCTTTGACCGAATCTGAGACCCACACTTCTCATTCTGCTAGAGTATGATTTTTTAAATTCTAGATTTTTCTAAGTCTTGGAGGGAATTAAACTTAAAGGATGATACAGACATCTTGATGGTCTAGCAAAAATGTGGGTCCTGTATATATAGAACTATATATAGTCCTATAAATATAGTGGTTGTATGGGGAAAGTAACAAAACAAGCAAATAAAATCCTAACTTATTTGTCTGGTTATAAACGTGGACAGAATAATGGAATATACAGAGTGGGAAGGGACCCAGAGGGTTCATGGAGTCTGACCCCTGGCCCTGCCCAGGCACCCCAACAATCCCACCATTCCAGCAAGCAAAGCCACCTTTGGGTAATTCAGCAGCCAGCCAAGCTCCTTTACAAGCACATCCTTAATAAATATTTTTATTGTGGAAGCTCCACTTCCCATATTCCATTCAGAGGGAATGAGTCACCTTATCCTCAAAGGCACCACTGGGCAACATAAAAATCTTATTGGATCCAGGATATTTAGGGATTGATACTGCTCACAGCAGGAGCCACTCAGGAAAATTATTCCATTCATGACCTTCTTGTAAAAAAAAAAAAAAAAAGATAATTGTCTTCAGTTTTGCTGAGAATAAATACTAATAAACCTCAGTTAGAGGATCCTCCTGACCCACTTTATTAATTTAGTCTGCACCTGTGAGGTTGTTGTTTTGTTTTTTTTTTTTGTAATATTTATCACCTAATCTCTATTACCAGCTTCATGGCAAAAATCATTACATTCCAATTTCTTGGTAAGATAACTTTTCTATTGCATCAACACTCACATTTGGATTTCTTAATTGTATAACCCACTTTCTTGGTAATTTAGTTTTTCTCATGCATTGACAATTATATTTGGATTTTTAAAAATTATATAATGCAGTGCATGACTTCCCTCAACAGCCAAACTTCTGCACCCTAAGGAACATCTGGAGCTCAGGGAAAGGCTCTTCCCCAGAGGTGCTGGCACTGCCCAGGCTCCCCAGGGAATGGGCACGGCCACGAGGCTGCCAGAGCTCCAGGAGGGTTTGGACAATGCTCCAGGGATGCTCAGGGTGGGATTGTTGGGGTGTCTGGGCAGCATGATTCTGTGGCTCCCTTCCCACTCTGGATATTCCATGATTCTGTGATTCTACACTCATGCTAGTCAGTCACCACATGCTACTTCCCCAGAATAGTTTTATTTATTCCCTAGATTCACTGGAAATTCTGTTTAGAGGGTATTAATTGGAAATGTGAGGCTGTCCCCAGAATTAACTTGTGCCTTTTGGCATTACTGTTTTCCTCTTGTAAACTTCTGTAGCCAGATAATTAATTCTTTTCTCTGGCATACAGAATATGTTGCCAAAGATACTTAAGTATGATATCAGAAGAACAGATCTCTCTCTGTTTTTTGTTTTCAATTTTAAAAATTCTTATATTATTGTGCAGAACACAGATCAGGACACACACACAAATATCATCCCCGTAAGAAATTGCTGAGACTACACTGAAAAATATAAGGCAACATACCTAAAAGATTCTGAGGTAATTATGTTTTTGTTTTATTCAGCAGATACCAAAGCAAAGTTCTATATTGAGCACAGTAAACACTGATTAAAACGTCTTATTTAAATTTTAAATGAAATTAGGTGTAATGTTTGATACTGGAATTTGGTGTGAGGGAATCAGAAAATGCACAGGTGAGTCTTTGGAATAATGAGTTTATCTAAAAAAATGAGTACTAATAAGCACAAGATGAATAATTTTGTCTGCAGCATGAAGTATTCTGAGAAATAAATACAGAATATTTTGATGATAAGGTCACAGTGAGTAGCTCCAATAAACTATTTTTTGTCTGGCAGCCTACGATGTAATACTCTGAATGAAATATTAAAAACCATTCAGTTATATGGTGGTATCTTTAGACTCTTAGACTATTTCTCAAGATAGTCTTCAAAGGATTGAAAAAATGAATTATGGATATTAGGAAAAAAAAAGAAAAGAGTATTTTTAGTTTGGGCTGCCACTGCTAAGAGCATGTGGTAAGCTGAGTCACTAAATCATTTTATCTCAGGATTAAACCCAACCTTCTAGACTGTCAGCAAGAACTTCCCTGCTTTCAAACTCCTGCTGTAACACAACATTTTGGTGTGATCATTTTTTGGTATAACCAATTAGATAAGTCTGCAACAGAATACTTAATAAATTTATTCCTGTGGGATTTTTTTCTTTCATGTTGCAGAAGTGTTATGACAGTCATAGAAATGAAACAAATAATGCTGTCAGTGGTTGTTAATGGGATTTGGTGGTCTCCCCCCAGACAGGACCACACACTGGTGGGACTGGGGAGAGAACTGTGAGGGTAAAAACTGCAGTGGGTTGAGATAAAGGGGAACAGCTGAACAGGGGAAGCAGAAGCCACCACACAAGCAAAGCAAAACAAGGAATTCCTGCAGCCCTTTCCGGGGCTGGGCAGGTGTTCAGCACCTCCAGGAGAGCATCCCATGGAACTTGGGAAGAAAACAAGCATCCCTGAAACACCTCCATTTCTCCTTCTTCTCCCCTGAATATCCTGAGTGTGAAGTGTCGTGCTCTGGGACATCCCTGGAGTCACCAAGGCGGGGGCAGGAGAGGCCTTGGTTCTGGGTGAGCTCAGCAATAACAAAAACATCTCTGTGGAGTCACCCCTGTGCTCAGCACACACCCCAACACAGCCCCAAAGAAGGGTAGAAATTAACCCCAGATGAACCCCAGCAAGCCCAGCACAAGTGGGAATTGTCAGGAACACCAGAGGTGGATGGAAGCAGACCCTGGGATCAAGGAGGATGGGACATTCCAAGAGCCAAGGCTGAGGTGTTGCTGAGTGCACCAGGATCTCTCCAGAGCACAGAGCATCCACTGCTGCTCTTCCCCAAAGGTCACCACAGGCCAGAACCTGGGGCTGAAAGTGGAAATTCCTGCCGACCAAGTTGTTCTTTCACCAGTTAAACAAAAGTGTGTGGCCAGAAATGGAACCCAAATCAACTCCTGGCTTCATGGACGGGGCTGTTGGGACACTTGTGACAGCAGGACATCCCTTGATGTTTATAACCCATGGGATTCACACATCAGGAGTAGAGAAGGGCAGATTTGGCAGCCCAAATCTTCTCTTGGAGGGTGGCAGAGCACTGGACAGGCTGCCCAGAGGGGCTGTGGTTTCTCCTTCTCTGCAGACACTGCAAACCTGCCTGGCTGTGATGCTGTGCCCCTGCTCTGGTGGCTCTGCTGTGGCAGGGCTGGGACTGGGTGATCTCCAGAGGCCCCTTCCAGCCTGGGATCCTGTGATCAGAACTGTTGTATTCATCATTCACTTATTAAAGGTAAAAAGAAGGTCAGTCAGGTTTATATCACCTGAAATTAAGTTCCTCAAGTGTCTGAGGGAGAAATTAATGCATATGCAAATTGTTCTGGCAGATGCACTGGAAAAAGGGAAGTATACTTAAAATTTTAATTTTAAATTTATGTATTTCAGTAACTTCACCTAGGCAAGTAAACATATGCAAAAGATATGCCTGTGGTAACAGTAAGTTAGATGATACAGAAAATTACATAAAACCTCATAATTGTTTTTGTTGTTCACACTATTTTTTTCATAGAGAGGAAAAAAAGTAGGAATATTAGATAGAAATACTCAAATTGTCTATGGAATAGCAATCAGGATGAAGGCAGAGACAGCAATCTGGATCTTTCTTATATTTTTTAATTTAAGAAGATTTTAAAAATTCCTGACTTTTATTTATTTATTTATTTTACATATTTTTTGCCCCACACCTGGAACACCCCCTGTTTTTCACCCCGGGCATGTACCTTACAGTGTAGTCCTTGCAGTAGATTTGGTGTTGGAATGCACAATACAGGATGGATTGTGAGAGAGAGGTCTTTAAACATCCTAGATGGAAACACAAAAGATAACGAAGAGATAAACTTCTATACAGTTGTGTCTCATTGGTGAAGCTATTACAGTTCAGTGAGATTGAAAATAAGTAAATAGTCCAGTCAGGGAATTGAGTATTTAATGCTGATTTTCTTGGCAGAAACTCATAACCTGTTATCAGAAAAAAAACCCAAAAACCCAAACCCAAATCCAAACAAACAAACAAATCCAAAAATAACCTACAAAAAAAAAAAAAAAAAACAAAAAACCAACAAACCCACAGCACACAACACAGAAAAATCATTCCAGCACATTTCTAATCAGATAATGTTTAAACCTGTACTCATTATTAAAGCACAGGATTAGTTGTGTTAATTCTTCAAATGGAAAGTGTTGTTTTAATCCTCTTAAAATCTCAGGCTAAAACAAAGGTTTGGAATGTTAGTCCTGTAGGTTTTGTCAGGCCTGTATATCTCACTGCAACACAAGTGGGATCGAGCAAGAGTGCAGAATTTTTAATTCTCTAGTGCATCCCAGTCTAGGGAATAGGTTTTATTCCCTAAATAAATACAATAAATAAATAAACAAACAAAAATAGCTTTTAAACATTAATTAATTAATTATTATTCTTTGCTGTTCATATGCTACAGAGGCTTTCCCTCGTGGATTTTCTGTCTGGAAGCACTGGGAGCTCCCTGAGGAACCTGCTGCCATTGCTAATGCAGGACCTTGAGGTCTAAAGATGTCCAAAATCCAAATTTGTTTACAGTTACAGGGAAAAGGCCATTTGGCACAACAATCCTGCACTTTAAGGTTTATTAATCCCAGCCTCCTCCCTTCTTCTTCCCTTCATCCTTCAATTAATTCCCTGTACAAATAACTAGTTGTCCTGAACTCATTTTTTATATTCTCTTTAATGGCTTTATGGAAGCACTTTGCATGTATTAAGGGGAGAGAGGAAGTGTGAATGTGTGTGTGGGTTTGGCCACAGAAAGCTGTTATTTTAATGGAATTCTTGTGGTTTCAGTCACAGGAATCACTGTCAGCACACAGGGGTTCAAATGATACCTCTGAAACAAACAGAGGGGTCTTAATCTCCTGGCTGCAGGAAAGATTTAGCTTTTTATTATTATTTTTTAATACAAAGATTGCACTTCATCCCAGTTGAAATCATCTCCATCTACAACATGAGAGCCCTTAGTTAGAAGCTTATTAATTGATTATCTCACTAATTAGACTCTGATTGCTGTTGTACGGTTTCAAATTAATTTTAAAGTGCTTAAATTAAAAAAAAAATACACACAGATTGCATCTATTGCAATTTTGAATACAAATATAATAGCAAGAGATATGAATGACAATTACCAGTTTAATTAGCTTTTCAGCACAGAAAGAAGTGGAGATACAACAAATTTGCCATCAAAATGGTTCTGTTTGGTGTTTTGGTGGTGGCATCAGTCACGGGGGATAATTTGGAATATATGGGAAGAAGGCTGTGGTGAATTTGGTTTGTCTCAATATCAGTTTGATATTGAGACAAATTTGTTTGCTTGATATTGAGACCCTTGTTTGCTTCATTCGCTAAAAGCCCATTTGTGCGGAATCCTAACACACTCTTAGTCATTATTTTTTGACTTGGCCTAGGAGCTAACTGCATCTTTCTTATTAAAATGCTTTCTCTAAAGGAAATATTCACAGTAGTCTGATTGCAGAAGGGCTGTTCCCAAAAGAAATTTAAAAGAGCAATTTACTAGACTGTGAAATACATTTTTATTTAAATTTTGGAAGAGCCTTTTTCTCTGTCATGAGCAAACATAGATCCTTTGGGAAGAGCTGTGATGTCACAGGATCTCAGATGTTGCAGTTTGCCTGAACATGTGTCTTCAGCTATATATGAAGAATTAGATAAACAGAAGAATTCCTGAACTAGAAAATTTCCTCAAATAATCACGCAGGACATTGGAGGAGGAGGAACTGGCTATTACATCCCAGAGTGTGCAAAGAGAACCCCAGAATGCTTTGGGTGGGAAGGGACCTTTAAGCCCATCCAGTGCCACCCCTGCCATAGCAGGGACACCTTCCACTGTCCCAAGTTGCTCCAAGCCCCGTCCAACCTGGCCTTGGACACTGCCAGGGATCCAGAGACAGCCACAGTGCTCTGGGCAACATTAAGTCTTAAGGTTTGCTTAAAAAAAGTTGCTTAAATCTGGCACTGATTTTGATCTTCAGAAATACAGGAAGCTTTACGGAATTGGAATTTTTCTGATGTTTCTGCTGATGACTCCCACTCTGCGTTCTGGGGCTCCTGTGGGAATGTTTCACTGGCAGTTTCTCCAGATGTGCCTGTGAGAAGAGGCACAGATATTAATGGTTGAAAAATCCACCATACAGCATGACTGGAATTTGGGTGCAGAACATTTGCATCACTTTTTTTTTTTTTTTTCACTTTTTTAAAAGTGTGCTGGAACAGCTCTGCTGGGAGAACTGGGATCATTCAGCTTGAGAGATGAGAAGCTTTGGGGTGACCTCATTGTGGCCTTCCAGTGACTGAAGGGGCAACAAGAAAATGGGGAGAGACTTTTTACAAGGGGAGGATACAGGGAATGGCTTCCCAGTGCCACAGGGCAGGGATAGATGGGATATGGGGAAGGAATTGTTCCCTGTGAGGGTGGGCAGGCCCTGGCACAGGGTGCCCAGAGAAGCTGTGGCTGCCCCTGGATTCCTGGCAGTGTCCAAGGCCAGGCTGGACGGGGCTTGGAGCCACCTGGGAAAGTGGAAGATGTCCCTGCCCATGGCAGGGGTGGCAATGGATGGGCTTAAAGATCCCTTCCAATCCAAACTATTCCCTGATTCCATGTGAAGCTCTGATGCCCATGTCAGGGGTGCAATACAGAAAGCAAATATTTCTAATGCTGCAACTTTCAGTTCTCGAAAATTTAAAAATAGATGAGGACCGTTAAAAAACCTGAAAAATATACATCCAATTCTAGCATATCTCTATTTAGTTTTGGGAATATTTTAACTTACAATTTCTGGAAGATATTTCTTAGGTTATCAGTGACATTCTAGGATTTGCTGCTCCAAGGCTCTCAGTTTAGGTTTTTTTCACATCAAACCTGCCTAAATTCAAATGGCAGTGCTGGGAACTAAGTGAAACACCTTTCTGAGCATCTTCAGGAAAGAAAGTGGGTCAATGTTCAGACAGTCATTAATCTAAGGAAGGCTATGATAATTGCAAACAGTCAGAGTGTGAGTCTATAGTTATTCCCTTTAATACTAAAATCCCTGGATACTGAACCATCAGATACAGGGTTCTATAACAGAATGCTTATGTAAGTTCAATAGCCTGGTTTGTAAATCTTCCAGTCTCAGAAGGATACAGATTGATGATATTTGGTACTAAGTTCTCAGATCAGCACTTACAAGGCATTGCTTAAATCTTTCCTGCCACTTTCTGTCTAGTCAATTGGAAAAGTCTGTCCAGAGAGTAATTGAAAATTGCCCCAGATTGTCATTGAGTGATTTGCAGAAATACCCTTTGATTATAGTCCCAGTCAGTTTATATTATACTGGCAGTCATACTGCACCGGGAAAAATAAAAAATTCCTCAGCTTTGGACAACCAGATAATTGGTGTAGTTTATTCAAAAAAATTATGTCTATTTCTGTAGGTGATCTTCAGCAAGGTTAGAAAGAAATCAATACCATAAACCATGTTTCAATGGAAATATGATGGACTTACAAGGTCTGCTAGGTTGTATCTAAATGTTTATTTTGCTTCAGCAGGATAACTTTTCTGCAGGAGGTAAAAACAACACCATTTATACTGCTCTACTTCCTGCAAGTGTTCCAGGCCAGGTTGGATGGGGCTTGGAGCAGCCTGGGACAGTGGAAGGTGTCCCTGGCCATGGCAGGGGTGGCACAGAATGGGCTCTAAGGTCCCTTCCAACCCAAACCAGTCTGGGATTTGATGCTCTCTCACTCCTCTCCTCTGTCTTGTTATTTGTTTATGTATTTCAACTTCCACTCTGAGAATAAACTCATTGCTTTGATGTTTGGAAGGGCAAATATACACCAAAGAAACTTGTTGGTTTGGAGACCCATCAAAACCAGGATCTCCCAGTTCCTCAGAATCCAAGTCTCCTGCTTCTAAATGGATTTCAAATGCCCAGCAACACAAATCTTAGTGTTTTTTTCCTTGAGTACTAGATTTGCTCAATGTCTGATATTTATTAAATAATTTTCTAGACTTTCTTTAACTCTGCAACATAAAAATGTAGTTTTAAAAAAAAGAAATTAAAACAAAAATGAAGAGAGGAGAGGAGAGGAGAGGAGAGGAGAGGAGAGGAGAGGAGAGGAGAGGAGAGGAGAGGAGAGGAGAGGAGAGGAGAGGAGAGGAGAGGAGAGGAGAGGAGAGGAGAGGAGAGGAGAGGAGAGGAGAGGAGAGGAGAGGAGAGGAGAGGAGAGAAAAGAAAAGAAAAGAAAAGAAAAGAAAAGAAAAGAAAAGAAAAGAAAAGAAAAGAAAAGAAAAGAAAAGAAAAGAAAAGAAAAGAAAAGAAAAGAAAAGAAAAGAAAAAGAAAAGAAAAGAAAAGAAAAGAAAAGAAAAGAAAAGAAAAGAAAAGAAAAGAAAAGAAAAGAAAAGAAAAGAAAAGAAAAGAAAAGAAAAGAAAAGAAAAGAAAAGAAAAGAAAAGAAAAGAAAAGAAAAGAAAAGAAAAGAAAAGAAAAAAAGAAGGAATCAAATTCTGATGTCCAGTTCCCAGACAGACAAAGCCATTTCTCAGAACTAAAGCCTAAAATTGTTAATTATTCAGATCTGTTTTTCTTGTGCAGCAAGAACACATATTTTAAAAACCCCTCTCCATGCTGGAGTTGAATGTGTTTGAGCTGCAGAAGCAGCAAAGCTGAGGTTTTACAGGGGCCGTCTCAGGCCAGGCACTGTCTTCCCCTGCCACAGGTGGTTTGATATTGAAGACTTTGTTTCAAGTGAAACCAGGAAACATTATTGCTTCTCTTTGGCCATCTTTCAGTATTCCAGAAGGAAACTTTAAAGTCAAAATTGGAATATAAAATAATGACAGAAATACAGTGCACTCTGGAATAATAATCCCTATGACCCTTCAGTCTCTTATTTTATAATCCAGCATTCAGCAAATGCTGGAACCGAAAATCTGCTCTGACATTTGGGAGCCTCATGTTTGGTTTATTTTGACATCATCACAGGACCATATGCAGGCAGCCTGCTCTTGGCTGCAGAAATCACTGTTTCTGGGATTTACAAGATATTTTTAAAAGCTGGATTGCTCCAACATATAAAAAGAGGCAAGCCACCAGGTGAAAATGCACACCTTCAGAAAAGTTCTGGTCTAAATACAAATTTATTATAAAAAGAATGACTTAGCAGAAAGGTTAATTCTGTTAGAATGATATGAATTGGACTTCTTGCTTTATTAAGTATCATAACTGATGGGACTGGATGACACTAAGAGAACTGTCCTGAAAGTTTTCCCTTCTCAGGTGCTAAAAATGTCATGAAATAAATATAAACAACAACTGCAAAACAAATGAACATTTGTTATTTAATAACACTGGCAAGTAATAATAGGCAATAGCCATGGCAATTAATAATAAACAAATTGAACTCTAAGGATTCAATAACAATCAACAAACCCACCATTTAATATTACGTAAAATTTGGATGTTATTATTAAAAAAGAAAATAAAAGGATAAATTAACTGTAGCTGAAGGAATCACAAATGAGTGAATAAATGAGTTAAAAAGGGCTAAATTTTCCTTTTTAATATGGGTTAAAATACTTAAGGAACTACAAACTGGAGAAGAATTTTAAGAAGAGGAAAACCAGCAAATGTTGACCTTCCATTCTAGAACACTCTGTTTGATCTTGAGAAAGTTATTGAAGGTGTTGCCACCCACTTCTCAAACTTCAAATACCCACTTTAGACATGAGGCTGTTTGTTACTTTTCATCATTTTCCTCAAAGACAGAGACAGTAAATACAGAATTTGTACAAAATTCAAACATCATTTTCCATGCAGGAAAAAGAGAATAGTCCTCAGGTCTTCTGTTCCAGCTCTTTAATGATCTGTATTCTGGTGGGGGTGATTTGCAATTAGCACAGTTACAGTGCAATAACTGTCCCTGAAGACACATCTTGTTTCACCCCTGTGAAATTTAATTAGTAGGTCACCAGTAATTGTGCTGTGAAATTATGTTTTACTCCAAAATCACAGAATCATGGAATGGTTTGGGTTGGAAGGGAACTTAGAGATCATCCAGTCCCACCCCTGCCATGGGCAGGGACACCTTCCACTGTCCCAGGCTGCTCCAAGCCCCATCCAGCCTGGCCTTGGACACTGCCAGGGATCCAGGGCAGCCACAGCTTCTCTGGGCACCCTGTGCCAGGGCCTCCCCACCCTCACAGGGAGAAATTTTTCCCCAGTTTCTAATCTAAATGTCTTCTCCTTAATTTTAAAAGCATCCTCCCTTGTCCTGTCCCTCGATCCTTTCTCTAGAGTCCCTCTCCAGCTCTCTTGGAGCCCTTTTAGGCACTGAAAGGGGCTCTAAGACCTCTGTGGAACCTTCTCCTCTCCAGGATGAACATTCCCAGATCTCCCAGCCTTTCTCCAAAGCAGAGGGATTCCAGCCCTCAAGAAATCTCTTCTGTTTCTTACCTGGGCCTTTCCACAGCCATCTTCTAGTGCCCATATCCTGACAACAAGAAAGAATTAGAAGTTTTTCATGGGATTTTGACTTTTTTTTTTTCTATCTGAGAACAGCAAGAAGATGCCCATAGAGAAATATCCCAGTATAAGAAAAGCTATGTGGATTTTGATGAGAATGGTGGATAGAATAAAAAATGGATGTTGATTTAGGTTTTGAGGTGGGCAATTCAGACTTCTCCAGGAATATGTGACAGGTCTTTAACCCCTAATGCTGTTAAGGAAAAAGCTGTCATGGTAGCTAGAATGTTGGAAGAAGGAGGAGGAAAAGAGTTAAGAGATGAGTTTTGTTTGGTCCTTAGAGATGAGTTTTGCTGACAGCCTCTTTGAGCACAGTAAGTTGCCTCTGAGGAACTGCATGAATCCACATTTCTGGAAAACTGGAAGGGATGGAACTGTCAGAGTAAATGATGCTGCAGCATCTGAGAAGAAACCTGAACTAATGTGACAAAACCCTGTCTATGTTTGAAAAGACAGGTGTCTGCTAAGGAAGGCAGGAGCCTTCCTTGAAATGGAAAATGTAAACCCCCTCCCTCTGAATTATTATAGTTTTGAAATTAAGGGGCTCTCAGAAATAGATATGGGAGCAGGAATAACAGTTCTGTACTAGGAAAATTTAAAATACAAATGCAATAATACAAAACAACAACACTGAAGAGTCAGAGCAGCCCTGTCCCCCTGTGGGTCAGGGAGGTGGCTCAGCCCCATCCCAGGGTGGCTCAGCCCTCCTGCAGTGCCAGCTGTGCTTCTGCTGGAGCAGGATCCTGCACAAGGGGGGAGTTTTCCTCTGGAGCTCCAGGGCTGGGGGAGATGGGCCTGGGCTCCTCTGGGAATGCAGGGGGAAGAAAGCTGCTCCTCTGGGAATGCAGGGGAAGGAAGCTGCTCCTCTGGGAATGCAGTGGGGAGAAAGCTGCTCCTCTGGGAATGCAGGGGGAAGAAAGCTGCTCCTCTGGGAATGCAGGGGGAAGAAAGCTGCTCCTCTGGGAATGCAGTGGGAAGAAAGCTGCTCCTCTGGGAATGCAGGGGGAAGAAAGCTGCTCCTCTGGGAATGCAGGGGGCAAAGGCTGCTGTGCTGTTCCCAGGTCAGATTGGATCCAGGTAGGAATGTTGGCTCCTCCCCTGGGCAGAGCATCTCCCCATGGATGATGGAATTTTCTCAGCCATGCAGGGACACTCAGTGGCCATGAAGAGCAGAGATCTCCTGAAAGGAGGATTGGCTGTGGGAGAGAATGAACAGAATGCCCAATGAACAGAAGAAAACTGCCCCACCTCTAAAAGATGGGAATAGAATACACACCCCCATTTCTAACCTAAGGCAACCCCCAAATCTGAAGAAGCTTTGCTTAAACTTTGATAAAAATCTAATATTGAAGGAAGCACAGAGTTGCCTATTTTTGAACAGACAAATTCAGGTAGCAATATATGTTACTAGGATACAAAATTTCCTTAAAAACCTTTAAAAACACATGCCTTGATTTCCCATTGTATCAGTGAAGAAATACACAAAGACATTTGCCTGTCATCCTCTGGCTTTGAAGTGCAATGCAATTTTAAATAGGACATGTTTCCAATCATTAGTTAATTAAAATGAAAATTGAATACCAGACTGAGTAAATAATAAAAACAGGGGGAAATGGTAAAAATGGTTAGAAAGGAAAAAGTTTAGTTGTAGCTTTTAGTTGAATTTTTAGTTATCTAATTGTATTTGTTTTATCTGACCTATTTCTCAGCAAAAGACCCACTCTCAAACAGTTCTGCTGAACTGAAAGAGCTGCTTTTCAACCAAACCCCATTAAACAAATATTAATGTGAGCCAAACCCAGAAGCTCAAACAGTGGGTTCATTTCTCTGTGTTAGAACACCTCAATAATTGTGAATCATATCCTAAGCTGACAAAGTAAGTGAACAAAATGAGAATTAAATCTATAAAGTCTAAACAAAAGCTGTCTAAAACAGTCTAAGCATTCCCAGCTGCTGGAGCACAACAGCCTCCACTGCTTTTTTCTTTTCTCTCACAGTAGCTGCTATTATTTTTTGGCAAGGGCTGAGGGAGGTACATGGCAGCCAACATCTTCCCTGGAGGCAGTGAGCATTTACCTGAGTGCTGCTCATCCTCTCTGCCAGCCTGAGCCTGGAGCAGTCCAAGCTCTCCTCCTGGATGTCTGCACGGAAGGGGAATGTGCTCCCAGCTGCTCCACGGGGCTGCTTCCCTGCAGCTGGGGCCAGGAACCGCAGCTGGGGGAAGTGGCACGGATCGTAAACAATTAAGCAAAGGAATTGTGGTCGTTGAAGCTTTCATCCCCTCAGATGCAAAGAGACATCAGGCAGAAGTGCCATCCTTCCTCCCCAAGGTGTCTGGGAATGTGATGGAGCAGGTGAGTTGGTGCAGGAACAGGTTGCAGTGATGTTCAGCCCCCTGGCACCAGTACCTGGTACCCAAATCACTGTGACAAGACACTGAACATAAAGCATGGTGTGACCCCAATGCCACTGGGAAAAAACCCACCCCCCAAACCTCAGTGGGACAGAGAAGAAGCAAAGGAGAGGATGAGCTGTTCTCTTGGCCTTAGGTTAAGCTAAATCATAGAACAGAATAGTAAATTTTGGACAATGTCATCAAATCCAACCATCAGTCCACATTCACCACTAAGCCATGTCTGCAAGTGCCACATCCACAACGTTTTTCAGCAGCTCCAGGGATGGTGACTCCACCACTGTCCTGGGCAGTGCATTCTTCCCCTGTATTCAGCACAGGTGAGGCTGTACCTTGAGTGCTGTGTTTGGGTCTGGACCCTCAGTTTGGGAAGGATGAGATGCTTGAGCGTGTCCAGAGGAGGGCAGCTAGGTTGGTGAGGGGCTTGGAACACAATTCCTGTGAGGAACAGCTGAGGGAGCTGGGGGTGTTCAGCCTGGAGAAAAGGAGACCCAGAGGTGACCTTATCACTCTCTACAACTCCCTGAAAGGTGGCTGTGGTCAGGTGGGGTTGGTCTCTTTCTCCAGGCAGCACTGACAGAACCAGAGGACACAGTCTCAAGCTGCATCAAGGGAAATACAGGTTGGATATTAGAAAAAGGTTTTTAATGGAAAGAGTCATAAAGTTCTGGAATGGTCTGCCCAGGGAGACCATCCCTGGATGTGTTTAAAAAAGCCTGGACGTGGCACTGGGTGCCAGGGTTTAGTTGAGGTGCTGGGGCTGGGTTGGACTTGATGATTTTGAAGGTCTCTTCCAACCCAGTGATTCTGTGAATTCTGTGAATTCTGATGTTCAACAACCCCTTCTGCAAATTTTTTTTTCCTAATAACTAACCTTAACTAATTAATTCTAAATGGGAATAGTGAGAAAATATCTTTATAGATCCCAGTCTGTACATCATGAACAGTGGATATTTATTTTAAAAAATAAAATAAACAACTTTTAATTACTGCTATTAATTTTGAAACTGTTTTACCTAAGTGACCAGGTCAGCAGCTTCATGGATGATTTGCTTAAATAGAGAGGGGGATTCACATAGTTGAGTGGATTTCACTGCAAATATTCCATACAGGAGATTCACAAAATAATCAGATCTAGACCTAGAAAGTTCCATGCTGGAGTTCAGGTCCTTGGGGGAAGGCCTGGAGTGGAGGGTCCTCCTGGTGAGGTGCCCTAAGGTGAGACATGGAGGCTCAGAACAGTGGCAGGAAGCTAAAATATACATGGAAATATCAGTGTTTTTTACTCAAGACATGTGAATTCTGAGCAACCTGGTCTAGTGAAGGTGTCACTGCCCATGGCAGGGGATGGAACAGGACGAGCTTTAAGGCCCTTTGAACACAAACCATTCCAGGATTCTGTTTGCTTCAAGGATTTGATTTGTACATTTGTATTTCAATAAATACATAAATAAAGGAAAGGAAACTTCCATTCAGAAATCTCAAGTTTTTATATTGGTATTTCTCTTTACCATAACAATACTGACAGCAAGGTGTGAAATTCACTAGTGACAGCTGATTTATACATTTCAACACAACCACACATTACAAATGGCAACTGTTAATATTGGGGGGGAGAGTGAGGAGGGAAGAAAAAAGAAGAAAACTTGTTGTAAGCAATATTTGTTTGTGTCTTGTATTGTGTTCGACTTGACACCAATCCCACATGGAATTAAGTACATGCTGCACATAAAGCACAGGATTAGTCCTGCTGCAGAAAAAAAAATACCCAGCTGAAAGCTGCACGTAGCTGAAAACACTTTATAACTATAGAAATGTCCAAGTGCTTTCAGACATGAGTTGTTTTGTAAATTAAATTAAGTGTTGCCATTTCCACTTAGAGGAACACAAGGGTTATTACAAATCATTAGGAGAAGGATGTAAATAATGATGAATCTTGAAAACTTGTGTGTACAAGGTGAAACTGTAGACTCAGGAAAGTAAATGTGAGGATCTTTGGTGGAACAAGAATGTTAACTTCCTTTTCCCCTTGCTTTCCCCTTTCCCTTGCCCTTCCTCTACCCCTTCCTCTTCCTCCTCCCTTCCCTAGCATTACATTCCAATATCTGACAAAAATAATCTGCGGAACCAGAGCCTGATAATGATTTTCCCTGTAAGCCCAACATTTCCATGTATTTATTTAATCACCCTGCATGTTTAACAAAACCAATTGGAAATATCTGGAAATGCAGCCTTGCTTATAATATACAGGATGTTATGAACAGGAATCTAAAATTGATCTTTTCCAGCTCTGTTCTATCTTTTCCTTGGGATTTTTTTTTCCATTCTGTGCTGTGCATCATCTCATGGTCTCACTGACAATCTGCTGTCTCGCCTCTGGCACTGCAAAATCAAAGAAGAACAAATTTATTCCTGTTTATTTTAGTAACAACAAAACTTTCCACTCCAAGCTCTACATTTTTTACTCTTGAAGGTGATGTATGAAGCAGGAAAAACAGCTCGACTTTCAGATACTCAACAGAGGTTATGCTGGCAGTAAACAAAATCCTTTCAGACCTCTGCAGGAAGAGAGCTTGATGCAGAATTCACTGGGGAAAAGGCACCTGGAATAGAGGTTGTTATCAACAAAACTGTAGTTCCAGGTACCTCAAGGAACGTGAATGAAAGATGATATGGAAGTATTTGGAATTGCAAATCATTGTTCCAAAGTGTTTTCTTACTCTGCTGTTTTCTGTATTCCTATCACAGAGCTGTAAATATTTACTCACCTGTTACAAATGCAGTAATTATCATGTTTCCAGTTTCACATGGCAGCTGGAGTTTGCTTTCTGCAGACTGAATATATATTGGCATGTTATTTACGTGTAGAGAGGTTTTTTTAAACGTGGAAGATTTCTCTAGAATATTACTCAACAGGATTCTTCTGTCTGAATTTAGAAGAAAAATAAAAAATATTGAGCATGGCTGTTCTTTGGACCTGAGGGAATGGCTGGAGGTGTGTCAGGGGATGGTTAGGCTGGATTTTGGGAAAGGGAAGCACTGCCCAGGCTCCCCAGGGAATGGGCATAGCCCCGGAGCTCCCAGAGCTCCAGGAGGGTTTGGACAGCACTCCCAGGGATGCACAGGGTGGGATTGTTGGGGTGTCTGGGCAGGGACAGGGGCTGGATCCATGATCCTGTGGGTCCCTTCCACCTCAGGATATTCCTTCATTCTATTATATTCTCAGTGTGTGAATTGAGCAAAAAAATTATCAAGCAAATGCTCAAATCTGATGGAAATTGCATTTGTACCTGTTAAAGGATTTGCTGTTGGAACCATTTCCTAAGAGGAAGAAACACTTTGCCTGAAGCTACTGTGACATGGAGCAAGGTCACCCAGGAGAGTGGTTTTGGTTTAAGGGATATATTTTCAGTAGGATGTCTTAGATGGGGCAGCAAAACTGCTGCAAATTTGTCTTTCCTCATTTCTAGAGCTTCAAAATATCTTAGAGGTATTCTGCATGTTTTTCCCCCCACAAGGAGCAGCCCTTGAGGATTTCTACTATAATTAAAGGAAAACCCTTGTTTACTCTGTGTGCTCTTGTGCATGTAGAGGTTTCTCATACATAGCTTAAAGAATACAATGCTGCTAATTCAGAAATTGAATAATAGAAATCCCCTTTTTCCCCTCACTCTTCAGCCAGAGCTTCACAGCCTCCCTACAGGCTGTTATGTGTATAAATATGTATATGGACCAAAACCACTGGACTATTTTTGATCTTCTGAGCCTCACTCCATGAGAAATAATTGATATTTGCTATTTTAATACTTCTACATGCGTTTACAAGTGAATTTGCCTTTTCTAAAATGAAACCTAGCAACAGGATCACTGCTTTATCCAGGATATATGAATAGGCAGGAAAGTTATTTCCTTCTAATACTTTCTTTGGCTGTAGATGATGAAAGAACACAAAATCCAAACTCCAGAAATAAAGGAAAAGGCAAAATCAACACATGGGCTTACAAAAATATTGGTGTGGGCACATAAAACACTGTGGAAGACAATGTGAAATGAAAAATAAGACAAATCATTGTAAATCTAAAAAATAGATTTCAAAAGGGTGTTTTAAGCTCTTGAGTAGAAAAAAAGGTTAATTGGATGAAAAATTAGTTGAAGAATCTCCAATTAGTACAGAATCATCCACTATTTCAGCAATTAGGGGGGACAGGTGGGGTCAGTTCAGACCCAAGATCTGAGCTCCAGGTCCCCAAACGTGTCACAACCACAGACTCTGATTAAGGGTCCATTGTGCCCAGGGAATGCTTTACACTGACAGATTTATTGAACTTCTTTAAAAAAATATATATATTTAATTTAAGAGCATTTTAAGGGCTCTTTGTTTAAAATCTCAATCAGCTCTAATTTTGACCTGAAGCCGCTCTGTTCTCTTCTGCAGCAGGGCTGCATGAAATAAATGAGCTTCTTTTCGCCATTCTTCAGGCTAAGCCTGTCTTCAAAGTGTCCTCATAGCCAGGCACAAGAAATGTTTCATCTCAGAAGCTCTGCTTTGACAAATCTGATCCTTTTTTCCTGCTTTCCCCAAATTGGGATTGCTGTGCCAGCACAGGCTGGCCTTTTCCACTGCATTCCTCTACCTGGCTGAGCAGAGCAAAGAGCGAGCAGCTCTTGAACTCACTACATCATTCTAAAATGCTGCTCTTATCAGCTTAATGCTGCCATAATTGTTCTTTTTGCCTGTTTGTGCCATGCTGTGTCTCTGACTGCAGGACAATCCCCTGATTTTTCACTCCAATTCTCTGGAAATGTCGCTGTTACAATGTGAGTTATCTGCACTTTATAGCGTCTATCACTCAGAATGAAGTTCAGTATCTGAACCCTGCAGCCTCCAGCACGTTATCAGCTGCCATCCAGGTAGGTCAATCATTTATAACGCATTTAACTCCAATCCTTTCTTTTCCTTCATAAGTTGCAAGGTCACCTTAAACCCTGGGAAAGGCCTGAAGAGTGGTGGGGAGATGAATGAGCGTTCGCTGTTGCCATAGGCTGCTTGTTTCCAAGCAGAGTGATACCTAAAATGCTAATAAATGGGATCAAAAGGCAAGGAGGTTCAGCAAAGTGCTGCACTGGTCACTCAGATCCTTCTGTGCCAGGAGTGTGGGCCAAGGAAATGCCACTGCAGCTGAGCACCACCTTGCCCTGGGCTCAGAGTTCAGGGAGCAGCTCTCCACAGCTTCCCTGGCTCCTCCCAGGACTCAGGGTAAAGCCAACAGCTTATTATTTTTAATTTAGTGCGAAGCCAAATGGTAACCCCTTGTCAGTGTGCTGAGAAAGCTGTGTGCTTCAGGAGCGAATAATAAAGTTATGTTGACAGTGAAATATTATATTTGTGTTATTTTCTGCACTGGAAATTGCAGGGTTTGGTGGTTTGGGTTTTTTTTGTGGGGTTTTGGTTTTTTTTTTTTGGTAGTGCTTTTTGTTGGTGGTTTTGTTTTGTTTTGGTTTGGGTTTTTTTTGTTTGTTTGGGGTTTTTTCGTTTTTTGGGGGTTTTGGGTTTTTTTGGGGGGGGGTTGTTTTTTTGGTTTTTTTTTTTTAGTTTTGGTTTGGTTTGGGTTTTTGGGGGTTTTTTTGTTTGTTTTGGGGTTTTTTTGGTTTTTTGGGGGTTTTGGGGTTTTTTTTTGTTTGGCTTTTTTTTTGTTTTTGGGGGGTTTTTGGGGTTTTTTTGGGGGGGTTGTTTTTGGTTTTGTTTTTTTTTAGTTTTGGTTTGGTTTGGTTTTTTTGAGTTTTGTTTGTTTGTTTTTGGGGGGTTTTTTTGTTTGTTTTTGGGGTTTTTTGGGGGGGTTATTTGGCAGGGGGAGGGTTTGTTTGGTTTTTTGTTTTTTTTGGTTTAGTTTCTTATTTTTGGGGTTTTTTTGTTCGGTGAGCATTTGTACCTGAGCTGGAAAGATGAGAGCTGCAAACTGGCCAAATTTCCATGAAACTATTTTCTCAAAACTATCAAGAGTCGGTTAATCTACCAGAGGACAAGAGATCTTAACAAAGCCTGGTATCTCAGCAGCACAATAGGGCTGAAAGTCACTGTGACAGCTGCAAGGTAAGGAACAATTGATACATTGATGGGATCTAAATTAAGTGTAAGTACTCGGGGGAAAACGTCCCAGCTGTCATTGTGAACAGCCCGGTGGAAATCTCTGCCCGGGCTCTGCGATGATTAAAACCCAAACAAGATGTTACAAAGTGCTAAGCAGAGAACAGAGCACAGCGCTCAAAGTGCTGTAAGGCCATTCTGTAAATCAGTGTGGGAGCTCACCTTGAGCCACGCGCTCAGTTTTATCACCCCATCTTGAAAAGGATGTATCAGAAATAAAGAATAGGAGCTCTGAAAGTCTATCTTCTCAGAGAGATGGTTGGGTCAAACTCAGCCTTTGATTTATAACCTGTGCTGTCCCTTTGAAATCAAGTGATTCTCAGGGTTATAAATCACAAGGCAATATGACCTATTTAATTTAGTGAAGGGATGCATGAAAATGCTTATGATGAAGATACACAAACTAACTACTGCTCTGTGTGCAGGTAACAGCTTCTCTTTCACTGTCAAGCAGCCTTTGCTCTGAGATGACCAGCAATGCATAAAAACAAATACAAGTGTGTCGCTTTTAAACAGAAATAGGCAGCTGATACTTCCTCCAAATGAAATATGTCATCTTTCCCCAGTTTCTGACACTTTAAAAAATAATTTGGGGGTACAGGAGTAGAAGAGGAAGAGGATTTAAGTTTCCTAAGCAGATGTGAGGATTGAAAAGTTATGATAAATTGATTTTTGAAAAATAGAGAACCATTGAATATCCTGAGTTGGAAGGGAACCATAGGGATCATGAAGTCCAGCCCCTGAGCCTGCACGGGACATCCCAACAATCCCAGCCTGTGTCTCAAAATGAAACTCCAATGGATGTGCAGGGCCTGGGGAAGGAGGATATCACATCAGTGATTCAGAATGCACAGGTAAGGTCAGGGAACAATGAAAAAACTCAACCACGAGGTGATAACCAGGGTGACCTGGAATGGAGAACAATGTTCAGCAACTCCATAGAGTCTTAGGCAACATCCTGTGCTCAAAGAGGGCAAAGCCTCCAATTCCTGCCCCAGCTGAGTTGTGGCTGCACAGAGACATGGAGCAGAGCAGGCAGTGTCTGGCTGGGCTTTGAGCAGCCTCTGCAGCCTGTGCAAGGCAGAATATTTCAGCACTAATTACAAGTCTGTGTGCTCCTGTGCTTGAAATGTCTGAGCAGAGTCAGAAGCTCTCTGTAGTAAGGCAGAACAAGCTGGTTATTAGTAATGAAAGCTGATCACAGGGGGAGATACTCAGCCTGTGAATCTAATTCACAACGGGCAGGAGAGCAGGATTTCAGCAGGGGAGAAAAGGAACATTTCATTCTCTTGTCACATGTCCTGGCAGGGGGGAAAGCCCAAATGGAGCATGTCATGGAGACTCTGCAGCTCTTTCTGGATGATGTGATTTACCAGAGACAAGAGGTACTTGGGGAGAGAAACAAAGGCAAGAACTCTAAAGGCTGATCTCTCCACATTTGGTTAACAGATGCTCTGACCCATTTATAATGATGGCTCTTGTACATGCCTCCAGTGAGCTAGGGCTGAAAGGGATACACCATGGCACAAACTTTGCCATTCCACACCACCCCTGCTATTTCCTTTGCCCCATCTGGGAGGGCTCATTGTTCTGATTGCCTTGACATGGGTTCTTACAGAAAATGAAAATGTTTCCCATCCATGCTAAAGGATAAAGCATGCTGGGCTCCATTTTCACATTCAGTTTAGTGTCAGGTAACTTCAAGTAGAATTTAATAAGGCTGTACATTTTATTTTTCTCCTTGGTTTACTGCTTGGCTAAGCTGTTGGATAAGAGGAGCAAATATTCGAGTGTGGGTTTGGAATCAAGACTGTGCATTTCTGTCACGTTTTCCTATTAGGTCTTGGCTCAGCCACTTATTATTCTGACAGGTATATTCATCACCTGAGTGTGTGAACAAGGCTGGAGCTGTGGGCTGTGCAGGACACTTGGGGTGGTCCCTGGAGTCACCAGTGTGGCTCACTCCTGCAATGACACCCCCTCTGTAGCTGCAAAGAGGGACAGAACAATTCCCAGCAACTTCACTTTGCTCAGGGCTCCGCAGGGAGCAAAAGGCAGGAGAAGAGAAGCAGGCTTCCAGATTTAATTAGGGATTTAGGAAAGAGTTTCTCTTTCCATTGCAGGACTGTGATGTTCTGTCTGTGCAAATGGCCTTGGCTGTCAGGTGAGGATTTGCATGGACTTTATAAACTTTTAATGATGCATTCCCTCGAGGAATTCCTCCAACAGGGCTGCTCCAGAGGTGAAGTAGCCCTTGTGGTGTCCTGAAACACTCTCCCTGGCCAGAGACAATTACACAAGCACATGTACTGTGTGTGCAGAAAACTGTACTTAGCTGTTGCTTGATATCTCTTGGAAAATGGACAATAATGAACATTTCTCATAGTAATTGGTATCTCCCTCAGTAGGGTCACGGAAGGTTTTGCAAGCTGTCTATTAAGGGTGCATCTCAGCTGTTCTCACTCAGTGGGGAGCACGTTCCACACAGACTTTTTCAGTGTTCGGAAAATATTTTAACTTTTCAGCAATGGTTTTGTGAAGCCAAGCACAGAAGTTTGCATGACAATAATTGTTTCAGTTCCTAAAACCAGAAGCAAGCCTGCCAAAATATTATTAGCATCAGCACCTCAAAACAACTCCTGTTTTGTCTCTTCCCTTCTCCTTTCTTTGGAACATTTATAAAGAAACTATTCTATCTTGCATAAAGAAATTATTTTCTTAAGGAAAGTTTTAGTGTCTTCAGCACAAGTAATTAGGATAAGAACAGAAAGTATTTATCAATGTAATTACTGTGAACACAGCACTCAGACTGTGACAACTGAGCTCTTGTAGTGAAGTGCAGAGAGAACAAACTGGAGCAGGTGCAAACAATAAACCTGCCTGGGTCCACCTCACAATGCTTAAAATCCTTTATAGAGCTGCTTTGTAAGTAAGATTTCAGGAGAAACAAGCAAAAGGTGAAAAATCTCCATTATAAAAGTTTCAACACAATTTCTAGAGAGGGCAAGCATAAAAGTTTACAGTTCCCATAATGGCTTTCTGTGAACCAGACAAACCCTGGAGATTACGGGAAGGCAGGCATGCCAGGGTTATAAATATATTTATAGGAAGCAGTGGTGCAGTGAGTAAATGGGCTGTTGCTCCCAGCAGGCTCCCAGGAGTGATCACACAGAGGCTGCACAGCTCTTCCAAGGGCAGAAATCCTGCCTGGCGTGTCCCACCCTGCAAGGAGCACTGAACTTTCTGCAGTCTCCAAGAGTGCCCTGCAGCACAAGTGTCACGCTGGCTCTTTCTTCTTGCAGTAAACAACTTCTCTTCCCAGCCAGACACTCTCTCCCTGTGAATACACAAGCTACACGTGTTCCTTTGGAGGTCCTTGGGTGCATCTGAGAAGCAGCAAAGCAAGTGGGATGAGATGAGGAACTTTTAGCTGTTTTTGTGACTGTTTTATGGGGATATCACATGGAAAACTCAGCTAAGTAGGCTAATAATTCTGAGCACTTTTTTTGTTTTCCCCTGATATCCTTATAGTATCTTTCCTGCATAGAAGTGTTCACATAGTTAGAAATTAATTTCGGATTAACCATTCTAATTTAAAGCTGGAGTATTTACCTGGTAAGACTCCAGATTTAGGCTCCCTCTGAACTGCCTTCGTTGTCAAATTGATGCAAAACATTGAGCAGAGTCTGAATACTGTCCACATCCCACTCTGGACCTGTGGCTGTGCCCTACAGCACTTCAGCTTTGGTTAGAAAGAAAATAAAATGCACAATGTTACAGCTACAGCCCCAAAAAAGATCTATTTATACTGCAAGCCTAGATAGAAGAGTCACCAGCAGTGCTGGTGTGAACAGCTCGGTGTGCTTATACTGACAAAGAGAAGCCTTCACATGGCAAAAATCTGGGAGCTGATGGACAACAGGAATTTATTCTCACCATGGATAAGATTTTGCCTGCTGTCAGTGAGTGCTGTCTTGGTTCAGACTTTGTTCAGCTCCTTGGATATCTACTCCACTCAGGTAATCTCTCAATATCCCGATTTCCAGAGAGCTGCCTTCTTATCCTGCTGTCCAGTGCCACAGTATCCTGAGCTCATCCAAAAAACCATGGGTAGCAGGTGAGGGAGGGGATTCTGTCCCTCCATTCTGCTCTGCTGAGACCCCACCTGCACTGCTGTGTCCAGTCCTGGTGTCCCCAAAATGAGAAGGACATGGAATTGTTGGACTGAGGAGGCCACCAAGTTGCTGAGGGAACTGGAGCACCTCCCCTGAGAAGCCAGGCTGGGAGAGCTGGGAATGGTCAGCCTGGAGATGAGAAGGATACAGGGTGATTTTCAGTCCTGAAGAAGCTGACAGGAAACATGGAGAGAAAATATTTACAAGGGATAGAGGGACAGGACCCAGGGAATGGATTCCCACTGCCAGAGGGCAGGATTAGATGGGACATTGGGAAGGAATTGTTCCCTGTGAGGGTGGGCAGGCCCTGGCACAGGGTGCCCAGAGAAGCTGTGGCTGCCCTGGATCCCTGAAAGTGTCCAAGGCCAGTCTGGACAAGGCTTGGAGCCACCTGGGCTGGTGGAAGGTTTCCCTGTCCATGGCCGGGGTGTGGGACTGAATGGACTTTAATGATCCTTCCAACCTAAACAATCCCATTATTCCATGATTAAGATAAGTTTTTTGTGGTCTTGGACAACGTTTTGTGTCAATTTCTTTTCTATCTATAAGGAGACACAAGGAACAACTTTGTTAAAATAAATATGGAATTATTGTGGAAAAACTCTTTTTGGATCCATTTCTGGTAATGCAGACCTTACAATCATGGTAAGATCTGCATTGCCGTATGAGCATCTCATAATCTCAGAATTATTTATCCTTGCCATAAACTTTGAAGTGCATTGAGATCCCACATATTTTACAAATAAGGAAAAGGCAAAATTAAGTACTTTGAGTTAAAAACCAAAATAAAATTAGATGCCATTAAGTCTTTGAAAATCAAAAAGTAATGTTGCTCCAGATAAAAATTAATGGGTCTCGTTTAACAAGACAGTGATACTTATATGTCACATGTAGCATTTTCCTAGGAGTTTACTGCTGATAAAGAAGTCATTTCAAAAGCTTTAAGGATATTAATGAGCTACTTTGAAGTGCTTCAGAACTATCTGTGTTAAAATAAAACTCAGCAAATGGGTGCAATATCATGGAAAACTACTGGAGCATGGTAGTTTGTTTTTAAATATTTTTTTAACCAAAATTGACAATAATGTCAAAATTGTTCTCAAAAGGTGTAGTGTGTGTGATAAAGTAGAAAAACTGTTTTGTCCATTATCTTTCCATATTTTGAACTGGGCTGTTTATGATCAGTCCCATAAATCACTGGCTGCTGGTGTTGGTTTGATGGTTTGGGGTGAGGTACAAGGGTTAAAGGTGGCAGCTGCCATGGTTTAATTTTAGCAGCTTAAAATGTAGGAGGTGTGAATAACTTTGCTCACACAACCCCACCTAACTGGGAAAAACACCTTGAAGACAGAGTTCTAGGAAGAACTCAGAAACAAGTAGAAGACAAAAAGAAAAATAACATATGGAGAAACTTGTTTGCCAAATTAGAGCTGTAGGAAAGGAAAACAGGGCAGAGATAGAGAGATTACATATGGAAAACCCTTTGCAGTTTACAGATCCTCCAAATATCAATAAATCTTTCAGAGTCTGGTTTAAAAAGCACTGTGATTGTCTGTAATCCTACCTCAGCAAAGCATTCTGGGACAGCATTGAGCCACTTCTCATCCATTAATTTAATTTTTTCCTCAGTCTCTCTCAGTGGACCTCTTTTTGTTCCTTCCTTTTCTGCAGTGGTTGAAGAGATCTGTTCTTAATTAGTATATCAGTAGAGATTTTGCAGGTGAAACTTCTGCAATTCACACATTTGTCTTCTTCAGGAAGGTTATTAGACTCGAGCACAGATCATTTGTCTCCTTTTGCAGGCTCCTGACAAACCATTCTTTGTTCCCGATGGGACTCTGGGAATTGTAATATAGGCAGAAAATTGACCCTGCGTGAGCAAGTTGGGGAAGGGAGGAATACATTTGCAAACTGTCTTAAAAACAAGGCAAACTCCAATTTACAACATTTAATAAATCCTGGGAAACTGCCAAGGCAAAAGAGAAAAGGAACTCCACTTTCTAGGTCATTAAAATCCAAAAATTATGGCTTAATCTTGAAATTATTTACCTTTGGTGTTGACATTTCTTCATCTCTTCTGAGATCTGAGGACATTTGGGTCTTTTCTACTCGGGAGCTTTTGAAGGGAGACAATAATTTCTTTTCTTTGGGCTGGTTTTACTGCTGGATAAACGCGGTCACTGTATGCAGAGGATGCTGCTCATGGATACATTTTGTTTATGGAAAAACTCTCTAAAGCAATGAGACCTGGTTCCTATGGGAATTCAGCTTCTAGGTTCTTTTTTTTTTCCTGTTCTCAGTTTCCAGCCTTGTCCTTGATATCTCAGGCATGAGCAGCACCTGCTGTTGCTAAAGCTTCAGTAACTTGAGTCAAAGTTCTTCCTGCCGCAGTTTAGGTAATTTATTGCATAAATAATATTCACAAAACTGGAGGTGAGATCTCTTCACAGACCTGCTTTTGAATCGTTGAACACCTGGAGATTTGGACAGGCTAGATTGGTGGGACAAGGCCAGGTCCTGCCCTGGGGTCACTCCAGCCCCCTCCAGGCTAGGGTGGAGGGGTTGGAAAGCTGGAAAAGGCTTGGGATGCTGGGGATAGAGGCTGGACAGGAGCCCAGGTGTGCCCAGGTGGGCAGGAGGCCAATTGTCAGAGTCCAGCACATCCCTCTGGCTGCCCTGCATGGCTCAAGCCCCTGGCAGGGGTCTCAGAGACCTTGGCATGAAGTCACAAACAGCTGTGGCTTTGATTTTAGCCCATGGAAAAAAAACTGCCAGCTCTGGATGAGGAATTACAAGCCACAAGGGCTTTAGTAGTGTGATATTTGAACTAGCACAGGGTGGAAAAGTAGAATTTTGGGATTTTTAAAAAAAGGGGTTCAGGGAACAAGATGGAGGGATTTGGGCGTGTTCTGGCCTTCTTGTTCTTCTTGTGTTCTATGTCTTGATGGGATTGTGGCACTTTTCTATTGGTTTAAGGTACAGATTCACTGTCTAACATAGGTGATGGGAATTGGAGAAGAAATTGTAAACATACACATGTAGTTTTGAATATATAAGGTATAAGGAGCAAGCCCAAGACTAGGACCAGACTGCCACTGCTTCTGTACTAGGCGGACCAAGGCAGTTCAGAGAAAGAATATAGAGATAAGAAGAAATAAACAACCTTGAAAAAGCAACTGAAAGCATCCCAAGACTCCTTCTTCAGCTGCGTTCAGGCTAGGGAAGCAAAGACTCTTTTAGGATCTCCCTCTTGGGGTCACCCTGACCTCAGGAACCCCGAGAGAGAGAAGAAATGGACAGCCAATGGCCTTTGGGGCTGTGCCAGCCCTGGTGTGGCACAGCCCCAGGGCAGTGGCTGTGCCCTGTGCTGGCCCTGCTGAGGGACCTCGAGTGCTGCTCCAGCTCTGGGCTCTCACAGCCAGAGAGACCTGGAGGGGCTGGAGCATGTCCAGGGCAGGGAATGGGGCTGGGGAAGGGGCTGGAGCACCAGGAGGGGCTGAGGGAGCTGGGAAGGGGCTCAGCCTGGAGAAAAGGAGGCTCAGGGGGACCTTGTGGCTCTGCACAGCTCCTGACAGGAGGGGACAGCCGGGGGGTCGGGCTCTGCTCCAGGGACAGGGACAGGAGGAGAGGGAACGGCCTCAGGCTGGGCCAGGGCAGGCTCAGGGTGGACAGCAGCAGGAATTTCCCCATGGAAAGGGTGCTCAGGCCTTGGCAGGGGCTGCCCAGGGAGGTTTGGAGTGCCCATCCCTGGAGGTGTCCCAGGAAGGGCTGGAGGTGGCACCCAGAGCTCTGGGCTGGGGACACGGTGGGGATCAGGCTCAACTTGGACTCAGTGATGCAGGACCTCTTTTTCCAACTTTAATAATTCTGAGATTTTGGGATTCTAGTATTCTTAAGGTTCACTCAAGCTCCCTAATTCCTACAGAGGAATTGTTTCATTCTTGATGGCATGTGCACATTTAGATGAAGCCTAAGCTGGGGTTTTGAATGACCCTGCACATCCAACAGCTGGAATTGTTACCTATCTCTGTGAAGGGGAATTACAGGGTTGTGGTTCTCCTGCAGAAACAGAGTGACAGCACTCAGACAGACCTGAATAGTTTTCAATGATCTTTTGCCTTCAGATATCTGTTTTTTTCCCCAAAGTTACTCAATTTTAAGTCAAGATTGTTTTCAACAGTAGCAATATTAATGACCGATGCAACTTTATTTACACCACTTATGCTTCAACTTCATTAGTGATCTCTCATAAATGTGTTTTCTTTCTGCCTCTTCACATTGGCATCCACAGGGCAGGGTTGTATTTTTCCAGAACACCTTTCCTCCTTTCTCCATCTCTTGTGTTTCTTGCAGGGTATTCACTGAGGGCAATATCACAACAAAAGGGTACAAAAACAAGTGGGAATGTGGGGTGAAGTAGCAAACAAGTACTTTTTAGGTGACTCCATTTTTCTCCCCCTCAGACATTTGTCCATACCTGATATAATAATCAACAAGCAGCAGGTCTTCAAAGCAGTTTTGTGCTGGTTGAACACCTTGAAGCAGCATCCCTTTGTTCCTTAAATTATTCTGGAGGAACTTTTGGAGGAGCAGAAAGTTCCTTGATGCTTTCTGACCTGTTCCAAGGGGGCCTTTTATTTATTGCAGGTTGCCAGGTTACCTCCGGCCTGGTCATTGAAGTCACTTGACATGAAGCTTTTATCTGCCACCAAAAGGTTGTTGACCAGGCCATTTATTTCAGTAAAGTGTTCTTCTGTCACTCTTAGTCATAGCTGCATAAATGCTGCAATGATAATAGCGAGAAAATTTATCTCTTAAAGTGGCAACTGTTATTTTATCCCCTGGAGCAAACTGTCAAGATTCCTAAAGGTCTTGTATTAAATTGCAAATCCAGCACCATTGTGTCTGAATTCTAATTTTAGGTGTTCTTGTTACAAAATATGAGCAAACGTGCATTCAATTAAAGTAAGGGTTTGGAGCTCTGCATCTAAGGAAATAAGCTTTTACAATTAGTTCAAAATTAAATCAGAACATTTCCAATTCACTTGTTCTGAAATATAGTCATAATAATTAAAAAATCATTAATGTGCTTTGCACTCTAGGGACCTTTCCTTTAATATTGGATTTTCTGTACACAGAAAGTTGAGGGCTGTTTGTCTGCTACAGAAAAAAAAAGCAGTTGATAACCCAAGAACTGAAATATCCCATTTTTTCATTAAAAGCTGATCAGAAACATCAGGATTCCTTAATATGAACCCCTAAAGCTATAATTTAACTGGAACAAGCTCAAAATGGCTTTCATCAACCCCCAAATTAACACGTTGTGGATGAGTTCAGCAGAAATGCTTCCTTCATAACATACATTTAACTCCCTTTTCCCCTTGATGTGCAGAAGTATGGCAAGAAGTTTGACAAGGAGTCATTTGAGTTGCTCAGTCCTGAATTTTCCAGGTTGTTCTCTAGTGTGTTGGCCAGGATTGCAGGTACCAGAGAAGCACAAGATAATCCTTCATTCTAAGACAAAACTCAGTTCTGTAAAATCCTAAGTGCCAGGAAAAGAGTGAACAGGACTCAGCTGTTCTGCACCCGTGCAAAATCTGGGGGAGGGGAGTCAGTTGAAGCCAGGAGATCAGAGAAATGTTCAGAAAGCTCTTTCCTCCATTGCAAAGATCTCAATTGAGAGGGAAATCCCAAAATGTGTGTTGGGGCATTTATCCCTTGTATTGTATTTTTCCCTTGTATTGTATTGTATTCTATCCCTTGTATTGTATTCTTCTTCTGTTTAGTATACAACATTATATACGTATACATATACATATACATATACATATACATATACATATACATATACATATACATATAATGTTGCATACTAAACAGAAGAAAATATAATAATAAATCTGCTAATTGGAAGAGGGTTTTGTAAATGTAACACTAACTAAATAGAGACAGAGAGTCACAGAAAGAATTGGGATGTTAAAGATCATCTACTTCCAACCCTTGGTTCTATTTCTGCAGCACTACTTAAAACAAATCCAACACCATGTTCTAATCCCATTATATACACATATATAATATGTGTATATAATGGGATTATATACACATCTGTATATATGCTCTCCCACTTTCAATCCCACTGCCAAAGGTAGCTCTCAGGATATTTTTTTCTTGATGGGCCAGACACCATTTCTGGTGTCTAAACAGGGAGATGTCCACAGAGCTGTCCCAGCCCCGAGGCCATTCCTGTGGCAGTGTGGGCTGGGAGGGAGCCAGCAGCCTGTCCTTGCCTCTTCCCAGCAGTCCTCTACTTCCACAAACCCTGCTTTAGTTACAGAAAAAGCCATAAAAATGCATTACACTGAACTCAGGTAAGTTTTACAGTCGAATATTAAGCTGCAGAAACAACAAAATTAGGTGACTTATATATGTGGCAATAAATCCTTTCACAGGACTTTGAGTGAACTATTACATTCTGCAGCTCCTTCAGCAGCCTAAATTGGCTCTATTTGGCTCATAAAGGCAGGATGGATCCTCATTTATACACATAACAAATGGAATAAATACACTTCTTTGAAAAATAGCAATCTGACAGTTTAATATATGTTGGGGTTTTTTTTCACATGATATTTTAACTTCTTCAATAAAATTTCACATCTACATATAGGTACATCCACATGTACAGACAAATAAAGATTAAATTAAGATTCCTGTTGGTTTATTTGCACCAGTTTCAACACAAGCTTATTCTCAGAATGATAATTCCTGAACACGGTTGGAAGAATGAGCTAAGCTCTCCTGCTCACATGCTTTTGTAACTTAAATGTCATAAAGAAGAGGCGAAATTCCAGAATAAAGCTGAGCTCTAATTAGTGCACTGATTTGAACATCTAGTTCATTTTCTGCTAGGTTACAACTTTCTAAATGTTCCAAAGCAGATGCACCTCATGATTCCTCTGCCACTTACTCTAATGCACAGAACACTTTACCCCTCTGAATTGGCACTTTAAATCACTCTCCTCACTGCTCCTCATTACATGCACACGCACCCCACACTCTGGAGCTGATCCAACCAGGAAAATCAGAATCAATCCCTTCTTCCCCCTGCCAAATGCCCTCTACTGCTGCAGAGCCCTGTTTCCACGTTCTTGATTACCTGTGTCTCACAGAACAGCAGCACACAGTGCAAAACACAGGGATGTGCTCCGAGAAAATTTCAAAACAATCTTAAAAACAACCAGCTTTTACAAAAACAAGTTTTCTTTGCATGATGTTTGATAATGTTACAGTAGATGAAAATTAAGACATATTTTTACTCCCTCAAGGCTTAGAGTTTTGGCTTCTGTTGGGAAAATTTTTAAAGTTATGAGCTGCAGATGCAGAATTAGAGTTACAGAATGTCTTGGGTTTGAAGGGAGCTTAGAGATCATCCAGTGCCACCCCTGCCATGGGCAGGGACACCTTCCACCAGCCCAGATTGCTCCAAGCCCTGTCCAGCCCTTGGACTCTTCCAGGGATCCAGGGGCAGCCACAGCTTCTCTGGGCACCCTGTGCCAGGGCCTGAGCACTCTCACAGGGAACAATTCCTGCCCAAAATCCCATCTAAACCCACTCTTTTTCAGAGAGATGTAAACTTATGAATTGTTAGGTTGATGTCCATTATAAACTTGCTGAATGGGGGGAATAAATTAATGTGCCTCAAGAAACTGTTTATTAAAAATGGTTCTACGAGGGGGTCATAGCACCTACCTCTGAATACTCTGCAGCTGCCACTCTCCTTTTTTTTCCAAAATAAATCTGAACTGCAGCAGCTCCTGTATTTCTAATCAGCATGGAAATTCAACATCCTGGCCATTTCCCCTGGGACTAATTAAGAAAAACATCAAAAAGTGGAGTGACTTTAATTAGCAATTTATGCAGCGCGGTGTTATCATTAGCCTGCCCTGGAAGCGCCACCCTCATAACAGCCATAATGATGGGGTAAATGGAGCTGTCCACATTGACCCTATGGAATAAGCAGCTCCAAAGCCATTGGGATTTCACAGGAATGCAGTGGGTCAGTGGCTGTGACTGCAGATATCCCAACAGCCTCACAGAACTCTGAGCCCACCTGCTTTGAGAGCACAGATATGAATTTGTGTCTGCCTCTGTGAATTGGAGAGCTGCAATGAACACTCAGGGAGGCAGTTTAAAAAAATCACAGTTGATTAAGAAATCCTATTATTAAATGTTCCTAGTTTTAATAAAAGGATTTCTTAAATGTGAATTGGAAGGAAGATTGAAAAAACTTCTCTCAATGGAATAGAAGTATATGATTCTTCCAGGCATGGGGCAGCCACAGCTTCTCTGGGCACCCTGTGCCAGGGCTTCACCCCCCTCACAGGGGAGAATTTGTCTCAAGTCCCCCAAACATTCACAATTGTATGTGCCTGAGCTGTTCTAATCAGCCAGGGGTAATTTAGATTCACCAACAATACTCACAAATATTGCACAATGTCACAAAGGATCAAATGCAAATGCACATTTCTTCTCAGCCACTGAGAAGCATTTAAAAAGAAATTAAACAGCAGATCTCATCTTCTCCCAAATATAAATATGCAAACTGATGCAAATTGCTTGCTCCTGACCCGGGAACACGACGTCCAATTGCCTGACCTGTGTTCACAAAACAATATTTCATTTCATTGCCTGTTCACAGGGAGTCCATTTGAAATTTTTGTGGCATCAGGATAAAAATCAGAATGAACATATGCTTCTCAGAGCACTTCAATCACTTCTGATTTCCTAGGCAGTGTCTGTGCCTAGCAAAGCGTGAAGCTTGGAATATATTAGCAAAGTATTAATTATGGTTGAAATCCTCAAACAGATTTCAATACTTAGCTGTCACCAAAGTGGTGGCAAGAGTCATCTTTTAGCAAAAACCATTGTGTAGGAGCAAATGTGGTAAGGCCTCTACTATTTCTTAAAGAAACTTAAAAAAATCCAAAATATATATATATAAATCATGTTTTAAACTAAACAGAAGAAAATATAATAATAAATCTGCTAATTGAAAGAGGTTTTTGTAGATGTAACACTAACTAAATAGAGACAGAGACTCACAGAAAGAATTGGGATGTTAAAGATCATCTACTTCCAAACCTTGGTTTTATTTCTGCACCTCTACTTAAAACAAATCAAACACGACGTTCTAATCCCGTTTTATACATGTATATAATATTAATCCACAAACTTATCTTTACTGCAAATAAAATCCAAACAATAAAATTATAATTTTCTCATGTACAATGCAAAATACCCTCCTGCTACCTGAATTTCTCTGCTGCTTCCTGGTCATGCTAAGGGTCTCAAAACTGAATAATAAATACATTAAAAAGCTTCTACCTTTTCAATATGATGGAAGCTACCATCAATTCTAAGATCTGTCCAGTTGAAATATAATGACATCAAGAAAAATAAAAATATCAATACTGATAGCAACATTCGTGATTTAAATACACTACAATCACTTACCAAAATATCACTATTTATTATTATTATTATTATTATTATTATTATTATTATTATTACTTCTACTGCTGCTGGTCTAGTGGAAGGTGTCCCTGCCCATGGCAATGGGTTGAACTGTAGCATTCATTAAAACAAATAAATGTATTATAAAGAGTGTTTTCCTAACGTTTGCCATGAATCCTGGAAGAGATTTCCCAATAACCAGCCAAAAAGCTTTATTTCAGAACTATGAAATGCTTTCCTTTCTTTAATATAGAGAGCCTTTAACAATCTAATTTTTCTATGAATTCATCTAAACTGGATATAAACTCTGAATTATTAGTAATGGTTTATTGGGAAATGATCATGGAACTGTAAGAAACACATTCTACTAAGCTGATACGAACTTCAGGCCTTCCTTTCCAGGAAAGAACTGTTAAAAATATTTTATTAAGCATGTTTGAATGTTGTAACAATCTCCCACAGCCACTGTCATTATCCTCTTGATTCCCCATTGCCTTAAACCAGCAATTAGAAGTTGATGAGAAACGTCCAGGAACAATAATAGTTAAAGATCAATTAGGGATCCGTGAGGCTGAGGAGATTAAATATTTATTAAAATAACAACAACCTTTCAAATAATAGTTCAAACTTCATTACTTTGATCCATTCTGGAGCTGCTATTTTCTGCCTCACTTCCCTGTAATTGCAAACTGCACCAGTGACAGGGAATGTCTCGCACCAAAGTACATAAAAACATAAAGTGTTTATGTTGCAGTGACAGTGCTGAGATTTTGTAAACAGATTGGAACAGGTTTATTTCTTATTTGCCTGCACATTTCTGAAGTGCTTTTATTGTGTAAAGTGACAAAAATCTCCCACTTAGGTCAATGGAACTGGAATTTCCAGCATGGATCCATAACCATCCCTTTGCAGGCAGATGGACAAACAGGCCTGCTGTTGTCTCAGAGCTGGAGAAGGGAAATTGGGAAGCTGGGAGTAAGGCAAGAAAGGTTTTTGCAGAAGGAACAGAGCTTCTCTCTGGAATTCAGTGTGAAAAGTGACAGCTGGTGGAATGTTTCTGTGGCAGTGCTGGGTGGCAACAGGAGCAGCAGCTCTGCCTTCAGTCCCTGCCTCGGTGACAACAAAAAGTGTGCAACCCACTCTTTCTCAAACACATAACACAAAAGTGTCTCTAATTCATTTAAAAGGGTGATTTAAACCAAACCCTGACAGAATGTGGGGCCAACAGATACAAGTTTTGGCATCTAAAAAGGCAAAAGACTAAACAAGAAATCATTAGCATGGCAAAAGGGAAAGAAAAGGAGCATCTTTAAAGTAGAGCGCACAGTTCCTGAGAGTGAAGCTGGAGTTGATCCTTGTGGATTCCTCCCAGCTCAGGACATCCTAGGATGTAAAATTCAACAAAAACATTCTTCACTGGGGCAAAAGTGAGCACACAGCCTGTGGAGGCTGGGGAAGCCCTCGGGGCACAAGGGAGCACCTCACACTCTGGGGTTCTAGACTGGCAGCAAGGTATGAAGATGCCACACAAATCCATCACTCCATTTGCCCATGACATGGCGACATGGATGCACCCAGAGGCATTTTTTTTCCTGACAAGTTTTCTATATAACTTTTTAAAAATGTTGTATGTACTGGGCTTATTGTTTTGTACAGTGGGTTTAGTATTTTGTATCACATTTATTCTCATATGTATTTATTTTATATACTGTTTCTAGTGGTTTATATATGGTTTGATATAAATTTTTCAAGTATTTTATTAAATTTGGTTTTACTCCTCAGCACAGCAGGGCCAGGAGCTCCTGGAGCTGAGCAAGGGCCTGGAGCAGCTCCGTGCCCAGGAAAGGCTGAGGGAGCTGGGGCTGCTCAGCCTGGAGAGGAGCCCCAGTGACACCCTGGCGGTCCTGGGTGTCCCTGTCCATCCCAGTGTGTCCCAGTCAGTCCCAGTCAGTCCCAGTCAGTCCCAGTGTGTCCCAGTCTGTCCCAGTAAGTCCCAGTCCATCCCAGTGTGTCCCAGTGTGTCCCAGTGTGTCCCAGTCTGTCCCAGTCTGCCCCAGTGTGTCCCAGTGTGTCCCAGTCTGTCCCAGTGTGTTCCAGTCTGTCCCAGTGTGTCCCAGTATGTCCCTCTCCACCCCAGTGTGTCCCAGTCAGTCCCAGTCAGTCCCAGTCAGTCCCAGTGTGTCCCAGTCTGTCCCAGTAAGTCCCAGTCCATCCCAGTGTGTCCCAGTGTGTCCCAGTGCAGCACTCAGAGCAGCCCCAGCTCTGCTCCAGCCCCAGGCTCTGTCCCAGAGCCCCGGGCAGGGCTGAGCCCAGCAATTCCCTGCCCAGGAGGCAGAACTCCTGCCCTGGGCAGGGCCAGCCCTGGCAGAGCCCAGAGAGGCTCTGGGGTCTCCTCCTGGGATGTTCCAGAGCCTCTGGACACTCTGCTGTGCCCTGAGCTCTGGATGGCCCTGCTGGAGCAGGGAGGACACACTGGGGTCCCTTTCAGCCTTACTCATCCTTTGATTTTTGTCTTGATTTTTTTAATGAGCATATAGCCATATGTTTTATGATAAATTGTGGGGAAAGAGGGGCTTGACTTTTGTTCTATTTATCCTAAGCCCTTTATTCATTTCCTTTGGGGAAGGAAAAAAAAAAGACATATGGAAGAACTTAACACTGAAGAAATTACTATGTCATCTAAACAAGGGTAATTTTCTTCTATAAAAACCCCATGTTTAACCACTGCTTAAGCTGATCATTGAAAGAAGCAGGAGTGATTTCAAATGCTTTTAACATTTGACAAAACATTATTCTCAAGTTGTTCTAACACTCCTCTCTAAAGGTTTCTTATCAACTGCTAAGAATGGCAGCACCTCCAGAACTCTGATCACTTAGAGAAGTATACTTAGAAAATGTGAAACTATTTATGCCAATATAAGTATGCCTAATGGATTTGGTTTAAACAAGTTTCACACTGCAAATCTTTTTTCCTTTTCATGCCCAGCAATTCTATCCCTGATCTTTAAACTGCACTGTGTTTCTCTTGCTGGATCCATACCTCAGGGAAAACATGCTAATCATCCTGCTTATGCTTCCTCATGTTCTGAACTTCTTTCCCTCTGTCTCTTCCATGCATGATTATAATTTGATGATAAGAGAAACAATTTAAAACTGCAATTATGAAAGCATTTCTTTGTTAATTCCCTCCTGGCTAAATGACTTCCTCTCATGCTAGGAAGTTAAACATCTGACAGCACGACTGAGCTCCAGGAGCTTCAATTTCCATTCACAAAAGCCTCTTTTTTAGCTGCCTCTTATATTCCAGTTGGAATTTATAGTGATTTGCTCCCTCTTTTCTTCTGGATTCATGGATCCCAGAGAGACTCAACCTGGAGCAAATATTTGCAACTCTGCTGGACCTCTGACTCTTTGTTGTAGTTGACATTACGAGGTGTGTGTTTTATGAACTGGGTAGAAGAGGAAATGAACCCTGTTGGGGCTGCTCCTCTGGGCACCATCTCGCCAGCACAGCGACAGATCAGCACAGTGCTACCAGAAGGATTAGGCAATAACAGCAGATTACATTTGGTGGAATAAAATATTACAGAGCAGCTCAGAAATTGTCCTATCAATACTGCAATATTGCAATGAGGTAGAACACGGGCTGGAATGAAAAATCCTGTAATTGTTGCCTTTGTGTAGGTAAAATGATGAGCTGTGGTGCTGGTTCTGCAGTTCAAACACAGGTTAAAGGGTTCAGGGAGTTGACTAGGTTACTTTTTTCTTTTCTTTTTCCTCTAAAATCATACCCACACCAGCCATAAAGGAGAACAGAGAATAACAGCAGTGTTAACACAGCAGGAAATAAAAATTATCCTCATTAATCTACTCATCTTTATTTCACAGTTGTGAGCAGATACCAGTGGATGACTTGCAACAAATACAAAATTATTGTGCTTTCTGCTAAAAATATGTAACTTTGATTTAAAATAATTTGTTTAAAAGCCTAATGAGGTTGACATTTGAAGCAGGTTCCTGCCATTTCTGTTCCTTCTGGCTTCACAGAGATAAAATAAAATTGTGGCAGGTGACTCATAAAATGAGCTGACCTGCCAGGGCAGAGCAGACCCTCCAATATTTGTGGAATGATGGGATTTTTGATCTTTATTGAATACATTGGGAAGTTTTTCAGTACTGCTTGAGTTGGGCCAAGGACATGACACCCTGGAAGGACACATTCAGGGTCCCATAAGGGGAGATGGGGTACAGGGGGGGAGGAGGCACAGGAGAGACACTGTAGGTGTGACAGAAAGGGGGGCAGTGGTGGGAGCTGGGCATGGCTCAGGTCCCTGCAGGCACAGGGCAGAGCTGGAGTCAAGAGCTGATGCTGGAAAAGGATCATGCCAAAAATACTGGGAATGAGTTGGGGACAACTTGGCTTTCTGCAGCTGAGCAAAACACACCAGAGAAGAGCACCTACAACATGAGCTGAGGTGGTGGGAATAATGGGCTCAGAGAGAAATGGGAACATGAGCTTAGGGAGAGGGGAAAATCCAATTACTTGTGCATGAGTTGAGGAAACACCTTTAGCTGTGGCTGCCCACCCCTGGAAGTGTCCAAGGCCAGGTTGGACAGGGCTTGGAGCAACCTGGACTAGTGGAAAGTGTCCCTGCCCATGGCAGGGTGTGACACTGGATGGGCTTTAGGGTCCCTTACAGCCCAAACAATTCTGTGATTCCATGAAAATTGTCCAGCCTACAAGAGACTATAGTGGTCCTTATGCATCACTTCTCTAAAAAACAGGAATGCCTTGCTTCAGTAAATGGGATAATGATGTGTGAACACCCAGCACTTCAGCTGGACTGTCAAAAATCTATCCTTAGAAGAAGGAAATAAAGAAAAAGAGATAAAAATTCATCCATAAATCTGAAGTTTTAAGGACAGTTGTTAACAAAGAGAGGGGAGATGGCATCAAGCAGTGACATACAAATAAAAACTGAGGGAGATGAATGGGAGAATATGAACAAACATTTCTTATGCTCTAGAAGAATCTTCAATTTGAAAGAATTTTTTAAAAAAATATTATTTTATTTTTGGCTGTAGTATTTTGCTTAAAATTTGTATTTCACTTATTTAAAAGCTCTTTTGAATTATATGGTATGGGTGTGTTATTAAACATGCTGTGAAAGGTAAACTGATGATGGAGAAGTGTCTCTGGACAAAGTCTGTGCCAGGAGGAAATGGTAAATGGTGGAAGGTTAATGCCTTGTGAATGCTACCCTAGAACAGAGGCTGGACAGAGTTAAAGAATAGAGTAGGGATTTATTAGGAGGCCTCAATGGATCCACCTTGGGCAGCAAAAGAGCCCAGCCAGGGCTGCACTCAAGATGAACCAAAATGGTCACAAAATGGACAGCCAGTCATGGGGTCTCTCACTTTGATCAGTTCTGGTCCATTTGCATATTGGAGTTCATTGTCTATTACAGCCTTAGATTTTGCAGTCTCATCCTTGTTTTTCTCTCTCCAGCCCACGTTGTTTGTGCTCTTGGGCCTGAGATTTGGATCATTTGTCCTTGGTCCCCAGCTGGAGAAGGAATTGTTTTGTCTCCCTGCTCTGTGAATAGAACTCAGCAACCCCTAAAATGAAACTCAGACCCACACACTAAAGCAGCACAGAATTGAAAAAAATAAAGCTAAAATTAAAGGCATCAAGATGGCTGAGGAAGATCTGACAGGGATTAAATCAAGTAGTTCCAGGAGGATTGGGAGGAACAGGAGAGGAGCAGGGAAGTAGGAAATCCCTGACATTTCTCTGGGAAACAGAGGCATGCTGTGTGTTCTGCATGGCCCTGCATGAGGCTCAGGGCTGCCACGAAGAACCATCACACACAGTGTAATATCTTATGTCTCTTTCTCTTGACTTGACCCATGACTGTGAGCCTTAAAGATAATGAGATCTGAGATAAGGAGGTCTTTTGGTTCATATCTGTCTCTCCTCATCTCACAGAGTCCTGCTCAAAAGGTCACAACACAGATAACAGCCTCTGCAGGAAGACCTGAGCTGCTCATTTGGGCTCCTCTTATTTCTCATCCCGCTGACATCTTCATCAATCCATAATGTCCTCTGCACATAATGCCCTCCTTAAATCAGCATATTCAAGTAAGAATTGTTTTTTCTTTGTCTAAAGATGCTGTATTTTGATTTAATCTGATTTCTATTCAAATTCATGTTCACCCTATTTTTTGTTTTGGATTGTTTTTACATGACCAGTGTCTGGGTCACCAGTCTGCTGCACAAAATCATGCTGTCAAACAGCAGAGGATGGAAAAATAAATCCAGAATAATTTTTGCAATGAAAAATAATCAGGGAAAAACCATATCTTAAACCATCTAAATTTTAAGTGTTTTTCTATCAGTATTAAAGTGAATTAATTTAATTACAGGAATGATTTCACTTGTCTGAGGTGTGTTGGGAAGGTTTTGGTCATGGAAGCACCTTGATCCATCTGCGGAAGATGAATGCCTGGAACAGAGGGGTGCTGAAAACAAACCAAACTGCCAAACCAAGGAATTCTTTGCCAGCCTTTCCAAGCTGGGAGCCCCTGGGACTGTCACACACTTTGGCCCATCACCTGTGTGATGCCACCAGAGCCCAGCTCCCAGCCATGGAGATGAGGGTGTTCCCATTGATTTTGTCACACGGCTGTGAGGTGACAGATGAGAAATTGCAGGGATAAACTCCCTCAGCTCTGTGTGTCTCTCTCTTGCAAGTAGCCTTCTTAATCTTCTCCCTTTTTATCACCTCACTCAATTTCTCTCGAGAGCACAGGTGTCTGCCTTGTCCTTTAATGATGTGTCCAAATGGGGAAATCAATGGCATTAAATACTCATGGAATGGGATGTAAATAAGCAGCTATAAACTTACCTATGGAGCTTTTAAAGGGCTTTTCAGCCCAAGATGCACCATAGGAAGTGAGATTTTTTTATTCTTTCTGATTATTCTTTCAATTTACAGAGCACTTGGAAAATCTTATTGTTTTCTTCAGTATTCCAGGAATGTATTTAATTGCAATTGGCTTGCAGAGAAGAAAAGCAAAAAACAAACAGGAAAGAACAATTTACATTTAAGGAAGTTAAATTACAATTCTGCTTTTAGAAAATCTTATAGAATAATTTGGGTTGGAAAGGAACTTAACGCTCCTTCAGTCCCACCCCTGCCAAGGCAGCAGGGACACCTTCCACTATTTCAGGTTACTCCAAGCCCTGTCCAGCCTGGCCTTGGACACTTCCAGGGATCCAGGGGCAGCCACAGCTTCTCTGGGCACCCTGTGCCACGGCCTGCCACCCTCCCAGGAAGGAATTTCTTCCCAATATCCCATCTGACCCTGCCCTCCTTCAGCTTAAAGCCATTCCCCTTTGTCCTGTCACACTCAATTATATTTTGTTAGAACAGTTGGAACCAAACTTTAAAACAAAACTAGACTGAAAGATGACAAATTAATAGTCCAAATCATTGGCAATATTATTGTATTTTGCCAGGTCTTGACTGTCTACTGGCAAAAAATTCCAAGCAGAGGCACCTGGTGATGAAAGAGACTCATGTCACATTCTATTTGCGGTTTATGTGGTTTTGCTCTTTTAAACACATGCATTTAATTCCTTCAAACAGTGGGACTCTAACATTATTCTGGTGCCTACTGAACAGTTAAATTGATCAGAGCACTTAGTATTTGTATATGTTTTTAAATCAACCTCCTGGCAAATTTCCTTTGCCTTAATGCCTCCCCATTACCCTTAATTAAATCCTTTTCTTATCCATTGCCTCCCAAATTACATCACTAACCCCTCTCCTTCTCATGTTGGTAGTGCTTCCAAAATTTACAAAAATTAATCGCTCTTCAAGCTTTTAACCACTTTGGGCAAAATTCAGCCCACATAATTTCATGGGGAACAGATGGAGCTGCACCAGGAAAGAGTTTGGCTGTAACAGGAAATACTGAGCAACCTGAGGACTAAACTGATTCTGCACTCTGGTTTTGCAAATCTGATTTCTCCAGTGGTGCTGAGGAAGATAAAGCAGCAAACCCCAAATGCTGAAGATGTTGTGATGTCTGTGAGGCAGAGCCTGCCCTCAGCTCACACCCACAGCTCCCAGGGACAAGGATGGGAAATCCTCTGTGTGTTGGGTGGTTGAAGCACCTATTTTTCAAAATATATTTGAAACTCTTCCCCTACAGACGTTTTTACTACCTGGGATGTGTGTTGGAATTGAATTACAACTGCCTTATTTTAGCTTTTATTCTTTTGTAATGACATTAAAAGCAACACTTACTCCACATAAACCCAGAAAAAATTATGGTGAATCAGGCCAGATTCACTTCTGGTTAATTGTGCTCTTTAAAATGTGGGAAGGATTTGAGTGTGAATGAGGCAAAGTGCCAAAAATTAGGCTTCCCCTAAAAAATTACATTTTCTTTCATTTTGTTTTCTTTTTTTTTTTTTTCCCCTTCATAGCATTTTGAAAAATATTGGCTTGGAAACATAAAACTAATCTTACTGAAAGCTTTACTTGGACACTGAAATACATGTAGAGCACAGTAGTTGAGAAAGCAAAATGCTCAGGAAGCAACACGCCCAATTAATTTTGAAACATTTCAAGCAATCAATTAAAAACCTTTTAAGGCAACACCTTTGAATGCAGCAGAGCACTTCAAACATCAGAATTGCCTGTAGATAGATTTTTCTGAAGCGGAAACACGGAAATGTTCTTGCTAAACTACAGGTTGCTGGAGGTTCTGGTAACCCAGAATGACACTGGGGATGGGAAGGATTGTGTGACACGGTCCAAGAGCAGGGCAGGAAATGTAACAGCAGGATCTGGGGGCACTTGGGCACAACTGCCTCCAGAAAACTGTCAGGAAAACCAGCTCCTTGTTGGAATTAAATTACATGAAGTCCATTGTAAAAGAGTTGTCTTCATTGGTTCTTAAATATAATGAAGTGTTTTGAGGGTCCAAAATGCTGTTGTTTTAGGAAATTCTACATTTTCCACTTTGGAATTTGCTGTTATTTGAAAAATTATTCCTTGGGAGGATTCCAACTTCACTGTGTCACACACAAAAACCCATCATTGAAGCAAATGGCTTGCTGGGATTGATTTATAGATACTATATAATATAACATAATGACACGTAACAAAATTTCATTACACAGCGAGGTTAATTTGAGTTATGATTTGTTCTCCCTGCCAGGCAAAGGGAGACACTGGTGTTCAGTAAGTGCTGCAGTATGTTACCCCAGATTTCAGTGGACTGCAGCATCCTGAAAAAGCAGCAATCGACTCTCCTGAAGAGAGAAGACTGAAGTGATCTCCAAGGTTTTATGGGCATGGGTTGTTTAAAGGTAATTGCTGCAGTATAAGCTGGCAATCTGCTACATCAGAGCAGTTAAAGAGGCAGCAGTGCATAGAGGGAATTGAAGCAGTTCATGAATTGAAGGTACACCCCTGGATCCCTGGCAGTGTCCAAGGCCAGGCTGGATGGGGCTTGGAGAAACCTGGGATAGGGGAAGGTGTCCCTGCCCACGGTGGGGGTGGCACTGGGTGGGCTTTAAGGTCCTTTCCTGTCAGAGCCCTGGCCTGGTCAGGGGTCTCATGTGGTGGAAAAGTCTCTCCTCCAACCTGAGCTTCCAAAGAAAGGCTCAGCACTCTCTTGTTGTCCGGTCTCAAGGCAGTTTATTGCAAGTTATCTAAAAGATTTTCTTCTGGGGCTGCTGTGGTTTGCTCACAGCTCAGGCAGAGGCACACACACACCCTGACATCCTCTCTGACCCCTACTGCTTCTTCTCTCCCTGCCAGGGCTGCTGCTCTCTTTTATATGGTACATTACGTGTGACATGGTTACAGTTTGTCCCCAGTGCCCATTACCTATATTAAATGGTGATTTTCTATCTTTTATATGGTACATTACATGTTACATGGTTATAGTTTGTCCCCAATGCCTATTACCTATATTAAATGGTGCTTTTCTACTCTAAACCAATCTGTGAGTGCCAACATCACCAAGAGCATGGAGGTAAGGAAGAAGAAAGAGGAGGAAGAGGACCAGACCAAATTCCTCCATCTTAAAACCTCTGACCCCCATGTACAAAGTAAAAACTCCCCTGTACAGGTGTTAAAACCCCCTTGTACAATACTAAAAAATTCTTCCCTCTACTTTTTGACTACTTCTACTATAATATCTAAACTTTTGTGACTTCTTGTTGTTCCTGCAAGGTTGGTAAATCATTCCATGGTTCAAACCCAAAATCTCAGCTGTTTCCAGCTGCCTGCCAGGGTCTCAAATGCTTCTGACCTGGACCCGGAACATCCAAAAATGTCTGAGGGACATTTTGAGTTCCAACACCTTCCAACCCAAATCATTCCAGGCTGGTGATTCTAAGAACAGTGGAGTGGGACAGGGATCATGTTTGGTATTTGGTGACTTATTTCACTGTGGGGAAAGAAAGTGGCTGCAAGATAAGACCCTCAAGACAGGAGGGCAAAATCTCACGGGATACCCCGGTGGCTTCCTGTGCACAAGACCCTGTGTCCCTCCAAGGACAAGAGTGCCCTGCTGTCCTGTTGGGACTTAAATCATGGAATCAGGGAATACCAGGCTGGAAAGAATGTCAAGGGTCATCTGGTCCAGCTGCTCTTGGTCTGGACAGGGTGGCCCAGCACTCCAGCCAGACAAAATTTGGAGTGTCCATTGTTGGAGAATCCACTGCTTGCATGTGGAGATCATTCCAATGGCTGACTGTTCTCACTGTGAAACATTTCCCTTTGGTTTCCAGTCAGAATATTCCCAGCAGCAACTTGTACTCATTTCATCTTTTCTTCTGAAGAGGGAGCATTTTAATTCTCTGATTGAATTATTTGTCAGCTTTTTTCATTCCCACAATATCTGTGACTCAGCAGATTGTGGGGTAAAGTATTTAATGAAAATACACAGCCACAAGCAATTGGGGTGGATCTGATTACTAAAGAAATAGATTTTGAGTAGAACATAGAAAAAGGCATGAAATCTGTTTTGGAAAAGTAATTAAATAGGCCTTTGGAGAAAGGAAGAAAAGGGGATAGGGGAAGGGAGGAAGGGAAGAGGAAGGGGAAGAGGATAGGGAAAAAGGGAAGGAGAAGAGGAAGGGGAAAAGGGAAGGAGAAGAGGAAGGGGAAAAGAAAAGGGGAAAAGGGAAAGGGAAGGGGAAGGGGAAGAGGAAGGGGAAGGGGAAGAGGATAGGAATAAAAAAACCCAAAAGCCAAGAGGTCCTATTAAAATGGGAAGGTTTTTTAGGATTCCTCTAAATAAAATCAAATCAGTAGTTTTCACTCTTTACAGGCAAATGATATTGCAGAGAGGAATGCTTCAGCAGCAAAAGTATCTGGAAATCAAAATTTATTCAAATTTTTTAAAAATCTACAGTTAATTCTGAATTGAGCACTTGCTTTGGAGTTTCCCAGCTCTGTGAAATCCCCTCAAAGGTAGATTGTGAGTCCTTGTGTTCCTATATTTCCATTATCCTTTGACAAACACACCTTTTACCAATGTCAGAATGTCTCTAAGAGGAGATGTCCAGCCTCATTAAGGAATCATTTCAGCAGGCCTGATATGACAGGATAGCCCACATGTCTATTATCTTTTTGAATTATCCAATTCATGACTTCAAAAACCCACAGAAGCAAGTTCAGATAGGGTTAAAATGGCAAAAGCAGCAGGGATGAGAAGGGGAGGGTTTCCCAAGAGAGAAAAGAAGCTGGAATGGACATCTCATGAATTTATTTTTCTTTCCAGAACCTTCGCTGTTCAGGATTTGCAGGTCTTTCTTCACATGAATTCCAGTTCTGAAAGCCAAGGAGGAATGACTTCAGTCAGGTGCCAGAGAACAACAAAACAAATTCTCAAAACCAGTGGAAATGGGAAATAAAAATGACAGTGAGAGATTGGGTGCAAAGAGATCCTAGTTCTCGCTGGGACAGGATTAAAACCTGGGAATAACTAAGAGATGTGTAAAACACTGAATCTCATTCCCATGGAATGCTGAACTACTGGGTGCTGGGGAACAGTGAGAGGGTCTTTGCCACCACTATCTGCACAGATTATTTCAAGAAATTACAAATCAGCTTCTCTGCTGATTAAAATTAGATATAAGAAACATCTGCTTGCTGGAGCTCAGACTCCCATGATCACAAAATTGGTGCTACACCAGATGCAGACACTAAGAACCTTTACAGGAAAGCAATAAAAGTGACAGGAAGAGCTTTGAGAGCTGAAAACAAAATTGAACTCTTATCTTCTTTGATATTCCATTTTCCCTGCAACAGTTTACAAAATAATCTGAACTTTACATTTCTTTGTCACTTGCATGTAAAGATATGGCACGATGAGGTGAAACCCCTGCCTGCATTAAAGGAGATTTTTCTGAAAGCACTGCAAGACATCACACTGGGAGGTGAAATCCAAGACAAAAATTGGGATCTGAAAAACAACCTCAGCCACTGCCAAGTTTTGTGGGGTTGGGTTTTTTCTTTCTTAAGAAAATACCAATCTTTCTAAACATGAAATATATGAGGACTTGGTGCTCTTACCAAATGAATGAGTGTGAGAGAGAGAAATGGAAAGCAGGCCTAGGGGAAAGTGTGATCCCTGGTTGTTAATGGATACACAGAATGCAGGGCCAGGATAATCAGAGGGAGTCTGTTGGAGAAGAGGGATGTGTGGCACACCAATTACCGACAGCACGGAAAATTGAAAGGAATTACATTCAGGGGACTGTGAAATGTGAAAGTCAAGGAAATAAATTAGATGTTGCATGACCTCTAGTGTAATATGTGGAGAACTAATACATTTAACCTAGTTGTAATCATGTCATAGCCAGACTGCATTAGGAACTTTTTCATTTACATTTTCCTTTCTATGGCTCCACACTCAACTTTTGGAAATGGGGAATAGCACAGAAACACAGAGAGGTGGTTCTGGAAAGGGGAAAAACCAGCCAAGCTCAGAAATTAATAATGGTGCACTACTCCAATCTTATAACTTTAAATATCAGGGTCACCAGAGGTTTCCTCAAAGAAATAAAAGAAGACAATATATGAGCTGCAAACTCTGGTCTGTCATAATAGGCTAAAATACCTACAGAATAAAAATGATCTCTGTGGAAGTAGCTTTGCTAGGTTCAGTTCAGGGGAGGAGTAGCTTAAATTGCTTGAAGATGTGATTGGGGAAGCTGAAATATAATGAGATTTCTTTCAGGAAAGCATGGATTTGAGCTGTCATCTTTCTTTAAGAAGGCTGTAAAAATGGTAAAAAAGTCTGACTAGAGGAAGTAAAAGACTTTGGGAAGCATCTGTTGATGTAATCAGACAGGAGTTCTGAAAGTCTCAAAGTCTGCCTGGTTCCTGATTTGAGTATTTCAGGGCAGTTTATGTCCATAACTTTTTGTCCTAAGCATCACAGGCTCAGAAAACTCTGTCTTCCTCTTTGCAAAAGCTTCTTCCCATGTCCTGTCTTCAGTAAAAATAACTGACATTCTTTCTTTATTTTCTCCTCATGATTTCTGCAAATCATTGTGTCTGTGCCCCACTTGATCCCCGTTCGTAAAATGATTAATGTGATGATAAAATAACTTTTAGTAGATAAGAAATTTCTTGTTTCCATCATGAGTACAGTTCAACCAGAACTGGGATTTATCTTCTTGTCAGGAAAAAAACCCCAAACAACAAAACACCCCATCCTAAGAAGATGAATCTGTCAAGGTGCTTGTTGGAGGTGGTTTATACATTTTGGGGAAGGAGAGAAAGATTTAATAGATTAAATCCTGTCCTTTGGTGCTGTTACAATGCAGAAAATGTGTCTTTAGTGTCCAGGGATCTCCATCCAAAACAGAAACATAGGATTTTCTCCCTCTGGACACCTAGAAGATGGAGGAACAAGCCAAATATTTCAGAAATTACTTGTGTGTGACTATGTAGCTCAGTTACAGATTTGATTCAATAACTAAAGGTTTTGCTCTCTTACTGGTAGTTGGTAATTGTTATGGCTATGTCTGGCTCAAAAAAGAAATCTTGAGGCTGTGTTCCTTTCAGAAGGGCTGGCACAAATATCTGCTATGTACCTTAGTCCTGATTAAATAAAGCCCCAGAACTGCTAAACTAGACCTCACTTAAAGGCTTTTTTGGCTCTGAATGGTTTCTGAGCAGCCTGGCCACAGTGGCCTCCTGTATTTAAGTAAACCTTGCCAGATCCTTCTTAAAATAGGTGGAAAACCCAGTCTTTCTTGTCTTCACAATTATAAAGAACAGCAGAATGCTAAAAGTGTTTGGATTAAAAGGGATTTTGGGGATCATCCAGTGCCACCCCTGCCATGGGCAGGGACACCTTCCACTATTCCAGGTTGTTCCAACCCCTATCCAGGCTGTCCTTGGGCACTGCCAGGGATCCAGGGGCAGCCACAGCTGCTGTGGGCACCCTGTGCCAGGGCCTGCCTACCCTCACAGGGAACAATTCCTTCCCAATATCCCATCTAATCCTGCCTCTGGCAGTGGGAAATCATTCCTTGTGTCCTGTCCCTCTATCCCTTGTAAATATTCTCTCTCCATCTTTGCTGTCAGCTCTTTCAGGTGCTGGAAGTCCACACTCAGGTCACCCAGAACCTTCTCATCTCCAGACAGTTCTTGCATCAGAACAATATCTGATTGGAATATTAGGAACAACAGGAAATATAGCCTTACTAAGCACTTTCTACATACTTTTGAAATAAATTTTATCTAAAATATACCACAAACCACATGCAGTATTCAAAGGGTTTCCAATTACTTTTGTCTGAAAGTCTTCTTCTATTTGGATGAGGCCTGAATACCAAATTAATCCATCTTTGCTAGCCGTGTCTCCAGAGATAAGAAAGTCATTTTGGTCTTTAATTTGGAACTTATGCAGGTTGTCTATTTCTGTCCCTTTCCCTGGATCATGCTGCTTTTTTCCAAACTACAAATCAACTTTCACAATTGACAACCAGACCAGTTTGCTCAGAAAATCAATCAATTCTATGATCTCTCAAAGTGCAGTTTTCACACCAAACCATTCTCTTCTCCCACATCTCCAGGTTCCCATGTCCTGGGTATGACAATGGGGCAGGGCCACAGAGGCTCCTGTGGTGCCCCCTCCCTGCTCCAGCAGGGCCATCCAGAGCTCAGGGCACAGCAGAGTGTCCAGAGGCTCTGGAACATCCCAGGAGGAGACCCCAGAGCCTCTCTGGGCTCTGCCAGGGCTGGCCCTGCCCAGGGCAGGAGTTCTGCCTCCTGGGCAGGGAATTGCTGGGCTCAGCCCTGCCCGGGGCTCTGGGACAGAGCCTGGGGCTGGAGCAGAGCTGGGGCTGCTCTGAGTGCTGCACTGGGACACACTGGGACACACTGGGACTGACTGGGACACACTGGAACAGACTGGGACACACTGGGACACACTGGGACACACTGGGACTGACTGGGACACACTGGAACAGACTGGGACACACTGGGATGGACAGGGACACACTGGGACACACTGGGACACACTGGGACTGACTGGGACACCCAGGGACACCCAGGACAGCCAGGGCTGAGGCTCCTCTCCCTGGGGCTCTCTCCAGGCTGAGCAGCCCCAGCTCCCTCAGCCTTTCCTGGGCACGGAGCTGCTCCAGGCCCTTGCTCAGCTCCAGGAGCTCCTGGCCCTGCTGTGCTGAGGAGCCAGAGCTGGGCACAGCACCCAGAGGTGCCCCAGGGCTGGGCACAGCACCCAGAGGTGCCCCAGGGCTGGGCACAGCACCCAGAGGTGCCCCAGGCTGGGCACAGGGAAGGGTCAGTCCCTGACCTGCTGGGAATGCTCTTCCTGATGCCCCCAGGGTCCCACTGTCCCCAGCACACATTGTCCCCCACCTGAGGGACAGCTCATTGTCCCCCAGTGTCCCCAGGTCCCATTGCCATCCCCTGCTGACCAAAAGGACATGGGACACCCACACTATTCCCTTGCCCTGGATGTGCCATCAGCTGTGCTCTGTCCTGCCCAACACTCTGGGTCCTTCTCAACATCCTGGGCAGAAGTACAGGAGTCTTGAATTCTAAAAACATGGGAAAATCTGTATGACGTGCTAAACCTTTCTCACTGAAATTATATAAAATGGTATAATACCCATTCTCAGATCTAATTATTTTTATATTTTTATTTTCCTGACAAATACTGAGGGAACTTTGTTTCCTCTATGTACCATTTTTTAAAAACTTATCTTGGTTTGCTGGTAAAACACAATTTAACAAATTTGGAAATTAATGTGTCTGTGCTTTTGTGTGACTGCCAACTCCATTTGGAGAAATTGGCCCTGTCTCTAATCTTGAATAGTGATGTACAAACTTCACCCACTCAACTGCTAAATCCTTTTTTTCAGCTTTCAATAGACCTATGGATTCAAAAATAAGATTTTCCTTAGGAAGATGATAACAATGTGTCCAATAAGGCAGAGGCGGCATCCCAGGAATGTAAATCCACCAGAGAAAATGTGACAAATGGGCATAAAAAGAATGAGCAGAAAGAGGGAAAGTAAAAGAACAAAATTTCACTGAAAAAAGGCTGAAATGTAAAATATGGCCAGGATATGGAGAAAGCTGAGGTACAATTTGTGACAAGCAGAGTGGGATGGAGGGCAGACTCAGCAGATTTAAGGATGACACGGGGCTGGGTGGTGGGGCCTTATTGGAACTCAAAATGTCTCTCAGACATTTTTAGAGGTTCCAGGCCTTGGTCAGAAGCATTTTAGACCCTGGTAGGCAGCTGGAAACAGCTGTGATTTTGAGTTTGAACCATGGAATGAATTACCAACTTTGGAGGTGGAACAAGCAGTCACAAAGGGTTAGATAGTATAGTAGAAGTAGTTACAAAACAGAGGGGAAACTTTTTTAGTATTGTACAGGGGGATTTTAACACCTGTACAGGGGTTTTTTTACTTTGTACATGGGGGTCAGAAGTTCTAAGATGGAGGAAAGTGGTCTGATCCTGTTCCTCCTCCTTCTTCTTCCTTACCTCCATGTTCTTGGTGATGTTGGCACTCACAGATTGGTTTAGAGTAGAAAAACACCTTGTAACATAGGCAATAGGCATTGAGGAAAAACTGTAAACATGTAACACGTAATGTACCATATAAAAGATAGAAAAGCACCATTTAATATAGCCAATAGGCACTGGGGAAAAACTGTAACCATGTAACACGTAATGTACCATATAAAAGACAGCAGCAGCCCTGGGCAGGGAGAGAAGAAGCAGTCGGGGTCAGAGAGGATGTCAGGGTGTGTGTGTGCCTCTGCCTGAGCTGTGAGCAAACCACAGCAGCCCCAGAAGAAAATCTTTTAGATAACATGCAATAAACTACCTTGAGACCAGACAACAAGAGAGTGCTGAGCCTTTCTTTGGAAGTTTGGCTTGGAGGACTTTTCCACCACACGAGACCCCAGACCAAGCCCGGGGTTCTCACAGGGCCACACCAGCAGTGGAGGGGGGCATGGGGCATCCAGAGGGACCTGGACAGGCTGGACCTCCTGAAGGGCAGCAGGGCCAAGTGCTGGTCCTGCCCCTGGGTTGTGGCAATCCCAGACATTAGCACAGATGAGAGATCCTTGAGAAGGAGAAGGACTTGGAGGTTGGCATGGACAGAAAGCTGGATATGAGCCAGAACCACGCACCTGGGGCCAAAAACTCAACTGTGCTCCTGAGCCCCAGCGTGGGCAGCAGGACAGGGATTGGGATTCCACCCCTGTGCTCAGCTGAGACCCCACCTGCAGAGCTCCCCAGCACAGGAGGAGCTGGAGCTGCTGGAGAGAGCCCAGGGGAGGCACCAGCATGGTCAGAGGGATGGAGCAGCTCTGCTGGGAGGAAAGGATGGGAGAGCTGGGATTGTTCAGTCTTGGGAGGCTCCAGAGAGACCTTAAAGCAGCCAACCAGGGCCTAAAGGGGACACAGGAGAGCTGGAGAGAGACTATTTACAAGGGCCTGGAGGGACAGAACACAGGGAATGTCTTCCCACTGCCACAGGGCAGGGTTAGATGGGCTATTGGGAAGGAATTCTTCCCTGCGTGGGTGCTGAGGCTCTGGCACAGGGTGCCCACAGCAGCTGTGGCTGTCCCTGGATCCCTGGCAGTGTCCAAGGCCAGGTTGGACAGGGCTTGGAGCAGCCTGGGACAGTGGAAGGTGTCCCTGCCCATGGCAGGGGTGGGATAGGATGGGCTTTAAAGTCCCTTCCAACCCAAACCATTACATAATTGTGTGTATCTATTAATCTGTGACTGCATGCTTCTGTGGAAAGAGTTGCATAAAACCTGAATTTTAAGATATGGCTGCTGACTTTTCACTTCTGCAGGAGCTGAGACTTGAAGCATTCCATGAGATCCAGGTCATTCCTGGATACAATATTGTTTTCACAAGTAAACTTGCTTATTAAAATATTTACATTGTTATTGTCCATGCTACCTTTCTAAAAAGGGCAGTTTCTAATCAGTGCTATGCAGTTTGGGGAATCTGCTTTTTAACACATTTAAGCAGAATAACGAGTAAATGGTTTTTTTCAACTCCTGCAAAAGGAAGGGTATGTTTAGAAGTTTTCTCCATGATCCTCAAAATGTTCTTTGTAAACCTCCCATGCTGCATGAGGAGTGTTGTAGGGACTGTAGAAGGAGGGACTGGAAGAGCAATAGCCTTGTGAGGGAATGATAATTAATCTAACCAGGCACTTGGTGTCCTGGGGTGAAACCAAACTTCCCCAATTAATCAGTGTGACATCCAGAGGTCACTGCCAACTCTCCAGACATTTTTGCATCTCTGGATATGAAGGTGAGGAGACACACGATGAAAATGGATCTTGTGGCCTGCTCCTCCTTGCTGACCTTTGCTGGAACCTGTTCTTAGGAGGCTGCTAGCTGCTGGTCCAGGGATTTGGGGCTGGAGAACACACAGGGGCTCTCTGTGTTGGCTGCAAACTCTATTTCCTGCCAGGGGCAGCACTGCTATCAGCAGATCAGCACCTTATCAGCACAGCTTTCAGGAAGGAATGGAGCTCAGAGTCTGAGCAATAACAGGGGAGCAGCCCAGAAGAGGTTTCAAAGCCTAAAACATGTTTGCATTTGGAACTCTTATCCCCTTCCTGCACAAACCCAAACAATGCACAAAAACCTCCCTCTCTCTCCCACAACTCCTCTGCTGGGTTCTCCCTGCCAGCCTCCCCATCCTGTCAGCATCTGGGACAGCCATCCTCCACTATCAGCCAGGTGGCCTGCCCTGCCTCCTTCCCCACCCTCCAAATGCTCCACATCCTTCTTGGAGCTCTAGAAAACCAAATACTCAACTTCTAAAAATACTCTGATAGCTTATGAAAAACACTGGTCTTGTAAATCAAAGAGTGAGGACTACACCTCTTCTGGAATTCCATGGAACACCTCAGGAAAAAGGACTTAAAGCTCCATCTCCAACACTCAACGCTGGCATTTTTACATTGATAACCCCCCACAGCTCCAAAACAACAAGTGGATTTTGTAACAGCCTCAAACCCCAACCAAGAAATTCCCTGTAACACAAATGTGAAAAAAAAAAATAAAAAAGAGAAAGGAAATAATGTTTGGGACATGTCTAATTTCTTCCACATTAAGCTGCAGGGCGTTAAACAGCTTTACTTCCCAAGGAATAAAAAAGGTAAGAAAGGACTTGACCCAGGGAGTAGGAAAGAGAGAAAACATTTTACAGAGAGCCCTGAGGTTTAGGATCTTCAATTAGGAGAGGATGGGAAAGATAATTTGAAGGAAATCAGGCATTCTGAGTTTAAAGAAAGGATGTGGAAAACCTTAAAGTGAAAGAGCTCCCAGGCAGACACTTGTTCCTGGAGAGCTCCCTCCCCACAAATGTTGGGGAATGTGAAACAGCTCTAAGGGAGCTAATGGAATATTTGGGGAGCTACTTCTTCCATCAATGTATGGGCATCCTAGAGATCTTTATTCAGCTCCTTTTTTTTTCCCTCCAGGAGGCTGTATATTGATGAGCAGTAATTGTAGGTTTGTTTTTTTTTTTTTTAATCGTATGAGTAATAATAACATAACAAGTTCACAAAAAGTTTCTTTGTTTCTTATTTTGCCGCCACAGCTACAGCCATGTGGTGTAATAACAGATTTCTGTGACTTCCATGTGGCCATTTTAATCTTTGATTTGATATTCTGTGATAATCACAAAAAAGAAACTTCTGGAAGGGGTGTTATTTTACTCCCTCAGTACTGCCCCTGATGAAATGCAGTAGGACTGTATACAGCTCAAATGTCAGTGTGAACTGGGACTACTTTATTAAACATGTAATTTTCTGAAATTCTATTACCCAATCAATTTTCTGTAAGCCAGACAGAGATGTTTTCCAATCTGTATAAAACAATTATGACCTTTACAGTCCTCTTTAGCTATGATTGTCTTCTGAATATTTCAGGACTTCTCATTTGCTGTTTTACCCAGCTTGTTTGGCTTGTGGGAGGGCTTTAACTAATGAGAAGGGTCTGGAGAGGCCATATAAGGAACAGCTGAGGACATTTGGCTTGTTCAGCTGGAGAAGAGGAGGCTGAGGTCAGACCTCACTGAAAGCTGCTCCAGTATCTTCTCTGTGTAACCAGGGATGGGATGCAGGGGAGGTTTAGGTTGAATATCAGGAAAAAGTTCTTTCCCCACAAAGGTGCCCAGGCTCCCCAGGGAATGGGCACAGCCCCGAGGCTACCAGAGCTCCAGGAGGGTTTGGACACCGATCCCAGGGATGCACAGGGTGGGATTGTACAGGGACTCCATGATCCCTGTGGGTCTCTTCCAGCTCAGGATATTATGTGGTTCTGATTCTGTAAAACACATAAACAGAAACTCAAGAAATTCCACTCAAACAGAGAAGCTCCCCACTCTGAAGATGATCAAATCCTGGAACTGGTTGGTCAGAGGGATTACGGAGTCTCCATCCTTAGAAATACCCAACTGGCCAGCTTGCTGTCTCCAGCTCTGAGGAGGACAATCCTCCGAGCACAGGGTGACCTTTGGAGGTGTCTTCCAACCTCAGTTACTCAGGTATTTTGTTAGAGATGTCAGATCTCAAAGTATGTCAGTTCTGGATGTTTCTTCCTTGAAATCCCAAGGTGCACATTCATCCTGCATAACTTCAGGCCATTCAGTTAAAAATCTGGATGTTTCTACAGTTCTGACTGAAGAAGAAGAAAACGGAAATCTCCTTTAGCACTAAGGCAAGGGCAGGTACGTCAAAATCAGCAACATTATGTAACAATTTTGGAAGAGCTGTTGCTTTTTAAAGAATGCCTGGAGCAGTTACACAAGAGACTGAGTTTTTGATCTCCTATTCCCAGTTTGAAGCAGGGCAGATCAATCTTCTCTCTCTACATTTCCACCTCTGGAAATCCTTTCCTGTAAAGGCTGTAGAGCTGTGTAGTTAATGAGTAAGGAGTGCCATCAAGTCATCATCATGAGCAATACTGATCCTTTCCAAAAACTTCTCTGCATTTCAAATTGTGCCACTTACTTGATAATCTTTATAAAAATATTCTGATCACATCAAAAACAGAATTCCTGGCTTGCTCAAGTCCATGTGCAGATTTTGATATGCTTAAGTCATGTAAGGGTGATTGTTGGCTTATGCCAACTTGTGTCTTGACAAAAGCTTAAAATGCAGCTTTCTGAAATATTTTTTCATAAAGTCTTTATGGAGAGAGTTTTAGAACTGACAGAGGAGATGTATCGCAACTCTTGTAAGCCATTGGGCTACCACCAGGCTTTATATAAGACAGGTGTGAGTGATAAAATTAGTCAATTACTGAAAAATAATGAGTGATTCAAGGAGGACTTCTCTGGGTTATAGCCCCCAGCTGCTGCTGCACATTCTGGAAAATAACTATCTCAATTATCAACTTGGCAACAAGAGTGATGTTTGAATCACAATTAAAGCCAGTTCTTTGAACTGGCCTTGCTGTGCTTTATGACCAGGAACCTGCAGGTGAACACCAAGCTTCACTTTTAAGACCTGCTCCATAATTTAAGCCAGAGGAACATCTAGCATTCACTTTTGTGCATTTAGCAAAGACTTGACTGCCTTGTTCCAGGAAAAATGCAAAAAAAAAAAAAAAAAAAAAAAAGAGAAACTTTCAATTTAAAGGGGATATTTTTAGAGATGCCTCATTCTGTCATATTTTTCATAATACTTTATTACTGCATTAACAACTTAAAAAGTCTTTTGAGCTACTTCACTCTATTTGTCTAATTACCTGCCTTTCTTTTCTGGAACTAGTACTATAAAACACACTCCAAGCACTGGAATGAAGTCATTAATCAAATTGCAAATTTAACTGTCACAGGGAGCAACAAAAATTGGCAGGAATAGATGGTGGGTGGTAGGAAAGTGTTTCTGGCAAAGCACGACTTGACTTGTGATGTTTTGCAAACAAAGCACTGCTTCCTGCAAATTATTCTTCATCTCAGGTGTCTGGGTAGGAACAGACTCTGCAAAAGTGGAGATACAAAGTCTAAGAGCTTTTTGGACTTAGGACATTGTTAATTTTGGATGTACTGGGACCAAAATATAAAAGCAGGTGATTCCTGAGCCACAGAGTCACCCAAATCTTCCCTGGGCATTGAACAGATTATATCCTGCTCCTCATGGAATGAGACAGTGAAGCAGGGCTTTACTGAGATAAATTAGCAGAGGTTTTATCCTCTCTATCTATATGTTTTTATACACTTTTTATTAATTTCAATGTTTTGTTGTGTTTGTTGTTTTGCTAAATTTGAGTAAAAATGGCCAGTAAGGTTAAGAGTTTAAGGAAATGACAAGCAAACACATGTAAGCGTTCCATTTTCTTGGAAAGTCAGGTTGAAAGTGACAAATTTGTTCCCCTATTTTGTACGGAATCTACCACCACAAAATTTACTGATTTTTATTGGTTCTCAGTTATGAGACATTCTCATTCTTCCACCTTTGTTGTCTACAACATCTCCTTCTACATCTAAACCCTGTGAACTGGAAGTCTGCATATAGCATGTCTGGTGACAACTTACCGGGAAGAAGAAATAAATATATTTTTTTAATAATACCAAGGAAATTAATCCTTAATATTCAGTGACTTTCCAGTCCACTTTTCACTACCTTAGCTATCCACTCAGATAAAACATGCCCTGCAATTTAAAAGGAAATCTATTCCAAGGGAATTTCATTAATACACACCCTTCTCAGTTAATACAGTGCTCTGAAAGCAATATATTGAGCAATATCTGAGTGATTCGGTGCTGGAGTGTTAATCCTTTGGGAATGGCACGTTAATAGTCTTGTTTGGATTGAACATCATTCATCCAGAGCATGGCATTCACAATTCATTGCAGATATCTGATATCAGCAATTAATGGGGATGAATTGCTTAAAGCAAGCCCTGGGTGTATCATAGATCATTTTCCATCTTCGCAGGCAATGGAATCTGTATGATACCAAGACTGACTCCTCTAATTCTTAACCTAGTTTAGTTTTAGGCAGAATTTAGTCAAATTTGTAGAAGATAATAGTCTAGAAGAATTCTGGATTCGCTCTGCTACAACTCAGAAAGCGGGCTAGTGCAAGTTCCAAGTTTTGCTTTTTGTTTTGCTAAGCAAACAAAAACTGGTAAAGAGAGATTTCCCAAAACGAGCCCTGGGTCTCCAACAAGAATGAATCATTGAGAAATTGGGCTGCCTGAAGGAGGGAGAGAGAGGAGGAATGCATGAAAGAGACCTTTCAACTTGGAAAGCATCCCTCTAAAACATCCACATTTATTGTCCAAAAGATTGACTAGCAGGCTATTCCTCAGTAGAGTTTTAACATTTTTATGCACCAACGTTATGAAAGATTCAAGTTACATTTCCTGTCATCTTTCCTTGGTGGCTTTGATGCTGGCATGCTTTAAAGTGAAATCAAAAGCATCAGAGGGGCAGTCAAAGGCCTGTTGTCTGTGTAAAGTCCTTTTTCCCAGCTGAAAGAGCTCTGGGAGAGGCCTGGCGTGATCCTGGCTTTGAAGGGAGGGAAGCAGGAGTTCAGTTCTGAAGGGATCTCGAGTGCTGCTGTCCCCAGCACAGCAGGGTCCTTCTGGTCAGGGACTGACCTCAGCCACATTGTTTGAATCAGCTGGGAAGTGGTGCCAGGTTAATTCAAGGATGGTGGGATGATGGGGAAAGCACAGATCAAAGGGGGATTCACACAGGGACTGGTGGTGAGAAAAAGGTGGAAAGAGATCTGCCAAAGGGGATGGCAAAGAGGTAGGATGAAGTGGCTCCTGGTCTTGTCTATGTCACAGAGCAGTAGGACTTCATTATGTTTTAGAGCTGGGAGCCAGACTTCAGTTTTGCATAAGATGTGGATCTTTTGGACCAGGTCCAGAGGGGACCACACAGATCCTCTGAGGGCTGGAGCCCCTCTGCTCTGGAGCCAGGCTGGGAGAGCTGGGGGTGTTCACCTGGAGAAGGGAAAATTGTGGGGAGAACTCAGAGCCCCTTCCAGTGCCTAAAGGGGGTTTATAAAGAACAGTAAAAGGGATATTTATGTGAGCAGACAGTGATAGGGCAAGGGAGAATGGTTTTAAATTAGAGGAGAGATTTATGTGGGATGTCAGGAAGGAATTTTTCCCTGTGAGGGTGGGCAGGCACTGGTACAAGATGCCCAGAAAAGCTGTGGCTGCATCCCTGGAAGTGTCCAGAGCCAGGTGGGATGCAGTTTGGAGCACCCTGGGCTAGTGGAAGATGTCCTTGCCCATGGCAGGGGATGGCACTGGACGGGCTTTGAGGTCCCTTCCAACCCAAACCATTCTGGGATTCTGTGAACCCCTGTGATATAAAGAAATCCTGAGGACTTCATGGTTGTTGGTGTCCCCATTGCATCCTGCAGATGTTTGTCCTTTTGTCCTTAGGAACGTGTTAGTGTTCCTGCCTTTGTGCTCACTGCACAGGAGAGGAAAGGAAGGCTGAAAGAAAATTGAGATCTGCACATGCAGAGAGTAAGAATGAGACCAGAAAGGACAGAGCTCCAGCTCACTGGACTTGTTAAAGGATACATGAGGTGGGTAAGGTGTGCCCACCATGTCCAGTCTGGCACAGATTCTGCCAAAATGCTGCAACTTCAAATGCATGTTGGAATATCACTGGTTTTGGGTCATTTGAAAAAGTTTCATAGAGTTATCTAAATATAGAATGGTTTGGAAGGGACAGGAAAGCCCATCCTATTCCATCCCCTGGGATACCTTCCACTATCCCAGGTTGTTCCAAGCCCCATCCAACTTTCCCTTTCCCTTTCATTGAGCACATCAGAGCATTTTCACTGTGGAATATTGCATTTGCTGTTCCATTGTTGTAGGTTTAGGTCCACATAAGACAGCCAGAAACTGTCATGAGGAATGACATGCTATGGATACTCTGAAGAGAGCATGGAAATGTGAATTGGCAACTAAACTGTAGACAGATCTCTTTATAGAAAGTGTCCAAAATATTGGATTAAAGCAATAGCTAAACCATTCCCAACATAAACCTTTATATTTTTATAATAGAAATGCTAATAACAAGTTTATAATACATTACTGGGTAAGTTACATGTGCAAGAGGATATTTTAATCTAGCCAATGTCCCCAGGTGTTCAACTTCTACAGTAAATAAGTTGAATTACTTATTTGATGAGCAGTTGTCTTGGTTTTCAATTGAGAAACAAAAATGATGATTCTGAACAAAGCAGAACAACTTTATTTCAGCCCCTGTAATATCACCTTGCTCCCATTTTGTTCTGAGGAAATCACAGCATTTCAATCAGATCTATCTATTCAAAATAAGAAAATATTTGATATGATTTGCAGACTCAAAAGTTCATAAAGGTATATTTGTGTTCTCATTGAAGAAGTCTGAAGATCTTTGCTTTATTTTCTCTCTAAAAGGACCATATTTGCTGCCTCTCCAGACAGACTGGGCCAATGTATAACCAGTGGGACTCTTGTGCTGGTCTGCTCAGTGTAATTTTGCTGCTGCCCAGGAGCAAGGAGGAGAACTGCAATTGCAAGATGGATTTGTGCTAAATCCAGTCATGCAGATTAATTATTACAGCTTGCTTCAGGATGTGTCTTAAACCTCACTCAAGTCCATTATATTACATTTGGAAATAAAAGGTGGGGTTTAGGATCAAGGCCATAATTCCTTTTCTTTTAATTATTATTTTTTTAACCAAAGCCATTTTGTCACATGTTGAATTTCATACCTATAAAGAATATTTGGGATGGAAAACCCTAGGCTGTGTAAACAGAGGAAACAAAATGGCTCCCAACACAGATAATAGGTGAACATTTATTAGAATTAAGCACTTAAATGTGGCTAATTAACTTATTAACCTTTACATTAATGATTATATTTCACACTGTGCACTACACTGCTGTGGTTCACAGGTTTCTTAATTAAATCTAAGTCCACTGGTCTTTCAAAGATTTCCCATTAATTCCACTATTATCATCCTGGGCTAGTGGAAGGTGTCCCTGCCCATGGCAGGGTTGGAAGGAAATGAGCTTTAAGATCCATTTCAGCCCAGGGATTGGTGATGTCACCAATCCTTGGGTTGGGATTCTGTAACTGTAAATTCCACAAGCTGATGGGGAATGTTCCACAAAATATTCCTCAAGATCCTCAAGGCTGCTCCTGTCTCTGGCAGAGCAGGGCTTGCCTTTAGTCATTCCTTCAGAAACATGGGATCCTGCTGCATTTAATTAAAAGTGTCCATTTAAACATTTAGGAAGCAAATTTGGGAAGAGCTTGTGACAGTGCCTGAGCTCCAGGTGTTCACCTGCCCATGGCTACGTGCTCTCCCATCTCAGAATGCCTCTCCTGGGTCCTGTGCAGAGCTCTGCAGTGACCATCCCCAATCAAAATTCCTGCCTGAACCCCTGTGTGGTTTTCTGCCTTTCCTTCCCCAGTTTACTTCTAGATGGAGATCAATACAATATTTACATTTTGTGGGAATGGTGGGATTTGCTCCAAGTTTGGACTTGAAGATCTTGGAGGCCTTTTCCAGCCATAATGTTTGTGTGAATATTTGGGAATATCACTCTGGAAATCTCTTTTGTTTGACAGAAGCAAACACAAACCAACAAAAAAAAAAATGAAGTGCAATTATTTGAGCTGCAAAATGTCCAATACTCTATGTATGATAATTGTGTAATATTTTTGCCTTATGTAATTAAATATTGCTGTTAGTATATTAAATAACTGCTCTGGCTGAAATAATATAAACACCAGAGAAGTCAGTTCTCAATTCTACAACATTGGTGTAATCCTGATCAGCTTCTTCTGGGAGATAAACCACCCCAAGCAAGGTCTGCAGCACACCAAAACCCAAATTTTCCCCTTGGAATATAAACCAGATTTGTAATCCTAATGCATCACCCTGTTCCTCAGACGTGAACATTGTCAGGCAGAGTCTGGAAGAGACAAAACCTCTTAAATCATCTTTTCCTGGAATCATAAAAAAGAAAGAAAAAGTTAATTACTGACGCTCAAGATGTATGAGAGGTTTTTAAGTGTAACTATTCAATGACAGAAACAATTCCAGAAGTTATTGCAAAAATGGTGACAGGAGATTTATGTCTCCTCAGGTTTTGCTCTTTTTCTCCTGGCTTCCCTCCAGTTCACCAAGTACAGTTTGCTGCCAGGCTATGAGGCTGTTTCATTAATATAGCTTTTATATCTCTTTTTATAATCCATTTTTTTCAGTGTAAAGGATGAACAGCAACATTTTGAGATTTTCTATTTGTTGATCTTATTGAAAATATGAGTCAGTGCTCCATAAAGCATCACAAACTTCCTGTTTCTGCCATTAATATCCTCCCATTTCCAACAGTCATCCACTGCTGCTTATTCTACCAGTTTATGAAGCTTCAAAGTGCACTGCAAGCAGGCTCTGAATGGGAGTGAGAGAGGAGCATCAACAGTTTTACCTTGCTTTTCATCCCCTGTAGCTGAAAAGAAAAGCTTTTTAGTGTTCCTCTATTTTGTGATTCTAACCCAGAATTGCAAGTAAAGAGATCTGTTTTTCAGGTAGAGAGGCCTGCAATAATATGGAAATAAACCAGTAAGAAAAACATAGGCACGGGTTCAATTTCATACTCCATAAGAAAACTGAGAGGCTCCTTTAATGCCATCCTAAGATACTGGCTTGGAGCAGACTCTAGAGAAAAAATTCCCTAAGGACAGTACTGATTATTAAGGAATTTTAGGCTCCAGCTGCTAATGTTTCCTCACCTCACTTGACTTCCCCAAGCAGTTACAGGACATAAACAGTGAGAAGCAGTTTGTGTTGGCAGGACAGTTTAAACCAGCCTTTCCAAAGGGAATTCCTGTTTTTCAAAAAGGTCTTTTGTTGTCCATCACAATGATCTTGTGGTATTTGAATTTCACATCCAGCTGCTCACAGGATAAATGAAATTTCTCTCCTGGAGGCCCTTCACACCTGGCTATTTCCCCTTGGTGTGCCATCAGGCAGAGTGGAGCAGGATGACAGGGCGGTCACAGCCTGATTTCCAATGCTTCCATGAGCGACCCCCTGGCAGTTCTGCTGATGGACACAACCCCGAGTTACCCACCTCATCCTACAGACATTTACAGCCAAAAATTGTGCATCCTGGGCACTTGCTGCAGAGTTCCTGGGCAGTTCATCACATCTCCTTGACAAAATAATGAACTGGTGCCAGGCACAGACACCGGTGTTTATTTATCTGGGATTGTCCCTCCTAAGGGTCCTGTTCACTCCATGGGACAGTGATGGATGGCTCTGCCAACAGATCTGCTACCACAAGTTTATCTTTATATGGATTTTGTTATTTCTCGACCAGTCTTGAGGAAAGGTCATCTGGCTTTTTTTTTTAACTGAAGTTCCATATTTATTTTTTACATCCTGGTTGAATTTAGGCACTGAGCACAAGCACAGAATCATGGAATTTCCTGAGTGGGAAGGGACACAAAGGTATCATGGAGTCTGACCCCTGGTCCTGCCCAGACACCCCAACAATCCCACCCTGTGCATCCCTGGGAGTGTTGTCCAAACCCTCCTGGAGCTCTGGCAGCCTCGGGGCCGTGCCCATTCCCTGGGGAGCCTGGGCAGTGCCAGCACCTCTGGGGAAGAGCCTTTCCCTGAGCTCCAGTCTGACCCTGCCCTGGCACAGCTCCAGAAATTCCCTGGGTTCTGTTCCTGTCACAGGGAGCAGAGACTGGAGCAGCCCCTCGGGAGGAACATCAGGCTCCTCTTCTTCAGCTGAACAAACCAAGTGCCAATGGCCCCTCCAAACCCTACAACCTTCTTGCATGTACAACCCTACACCATGACCCCAAATCTCTTTTCCTTCCTGAGGTGTCAAGAGTTTGGCCCAAGCTGCGACACTATTGAGGTATTTCACCACCCCAAAGGCCAGAAAGTTATGTAAATTGCAAAGAAACATCTCTAGAAGATTGCAAACCCAGACTTGTATGTGATTTAATTAGGCAAAGGTGTAATCCAAACTTTTCTTTCATTTTATTGGGGAAAAATATCTATAATTTAGGTATTATCAGTTTTTCTATGTGCTGAGGGTCTGAAAATGGAGTTAAACATGTGCTGCTGCTGCCATGATCTGAAACCCAAATGCCAGCACAGTCTGATTTGTCTTCTGCTTCTGGGCAGAGATGCAAGGTAGAAATATATTAGGAAAATAGAAAAATTCAGGGGTTTTGTTACTCCTTGTAGACTCCAAGAGGCTTCCACTTCTGCCTTGCACTCTAACCTCAGCTCTGCTCATGAGCAGTCTTTCTACTGAAGAAATTCTCCTCTCTAATTTCCATATTTGTTACATGTCCAGATGACTTGTTGCTGAATAAATGAATGATAATATTTTGTCTAATCTATTTCGCTTTTAATTAGCAAGGGAAGATTTTTTTTTTAAAGCCACCAAAACGCTCCATGAAAGTCAGGAGCACAAAAAGTATGAGAAACTGCATGTCTAATTTCAAACTCAGGATGGTTTTAGAATTCAAACAAACAAAAGGAACATTTTTTTTGTTTCACTGGGCTTTATTTTCAATGAAAAGCCACTGTTCATTAGCTAAAGCAGAAACAATGCTGTGCCCAGATGAATCCTAAACAGTATCATTAAAAGTAACTTTTCCTGTGCGTGGGCATGTAAATCTTCTGCCTGTATTGAGCTGTTTAGAAACTGGATAGAGAAGAATCTTCTTTAAGTTCTGCAAATCCTCTAGACTGTGGGATCAGGATATTTACAGCTTCAACCAGGCCCCAAGTAGGTTTCCATCAGCATTTGACAGCTTCCCCTCTTGTCCCTCCTGGTGATTTTCCAGTTGAAGCTTTGATTTGTAAATATTCCCATCTTATTAGCACAGGTTCTCTCTGCACTTTAACCTGCCTCATTTTTCTATGGACTTTTCACAGCCCTATGAGTCAAAGTTATTTATTTGTGCCATAACCAAGCTGAATCTTCCCTAAAACTGTTTAGTGGGGGGTGGTGAGAATTTTGGGGTTGAATTTTTGTTTGCTTTTTTTTTTCCTTTTTCTTCCCATTTATTAGTGTTTTGGGTTTAGTGGGGTGGGGTTGTTTGTTTTTTTTTTCCATAAAGGGATGGGAGAGTGTCCAGGGAAAGGAACAGAGTTGGGGAAGGGGCTCAGCCTGGAGCAAAGGAGGCTCAGGGGGACCTTGTGGCTCTGCAGAGCTCCTGACAGGAGGGGACAGCCGGGGGGTCCCAGGAACAGGGACAGGAGCAGAGGGAACAGCCTCAGGCTGGGCCAGGGGAGGCTCAGGGTGGATATTGGGGAAAATTTCTTTACTGAAAGGGCTGTAATGCATTGGAATGGGCTGCTGAAGGCAGGGGTGGAATCACCACCCCTAGAGGTGTCCAAAAAAACAAAGAGATTTGGAGACAGGGTTTAGTGAGCTAAACTAATGGGGGTGCTTGTTTAAAGGTGGGCTTGGAATTCTTTGCCACCCTAAATGGTTCTCTGATTCTTTCCTTTTATTCCTGTCCACACTCTTTTCCCTTTCCAATTCCCCAGCAGAAACCTTTCCTTGCTTCATTCACACCTCTCACACAATAGAGGCAGTTTTGTCCACAAGACTATGAACAGAAATTTTCCTGGCATTCACACAGACTGTGCAGGAGCAGACAAAATAAATGAAGAAAACCAGACTGAAACAAAGAAACGATATGTGATACAGCTAAACCTGCACTAACCCCGTGCCTAGAGAACATTCAGCCCCTTTTTGGAGAGTGCTCTTCTCAGTCTCTGTGGCTGATGGCAAAACCTCACATCCCCAGGCAGGTGCTGTTCCCTTTCATTTTGTGCCTCCAAGCCCTGACTTCCCATTCAGGGGAGTGTCACCTGCTGCTTTTCACTCCCCTCCCTTAGGGGAAGAGCCACACAGATGCACCTATTGAGGAGGAGAAGGATTCTCCCAAGAAACAGGCAGGCTTTCCAGTTCTTTTCAGGATCGTAATGACTTGGGTGTACAGCTGAAGATTTATTTTTATTCCCTGTATTCCCTCCACATTCTGTTTTCAAATCAGCATCACTTTGACAGGAAAAGGGTTTAAAATCATGGGGATTTAGGGTTAAAAGGAAAATTAAGCTTAGTAGGCCCTGAAAAGAAAATAAATACCCTAAGTACAGGAAGACTTTGTAACTTGCTGGAACTGCACCTGTGTAGCTAGTACATGATAAATGAGATAATTGTTAGATGTGATGATTGTTTAGTAATTAAATATAATTACTGTTTAATCATAAGAATAATCATGAGAAACTGTGGTCAGGGGCCTAAGAAAGATCACAAGAAACTCATGTCAATGCATACAGTAGAACAATATAAGTTTAATAATTAATATGTAAGTTATATAATGATAGAATATAAAATAACAGCTTGAAAGCCATGTTGGAGTCAGATTTGGGTCTGTACCCCTGATTCCCAGAGCTCTCAATAAAAGCACCTGCATATAATCATATCCTATGATTATGTGTGTTTCTGAACGCTAAGAACTTAATTTGAGAGCTCTTTCCCCTTTGTTCTAAGCTAAAGGCTGGCACAGCATTGTTTCTGCTTTAGCTAATGAACAGTGGATTTTCGTTGAAAATAAATCCCAGTGAAAACCAAAAAATTCCTTGCTATGCTAAGGAATTCCATGGAGAGACCCATCTCAACCTCCCTTACTGTCTTAAAAAAGGCAAGAACTCCTTCCAGACTGCATTTCTGCTCCAAAACAGAGAAGATTTAATAGATTTTTAAGGTGACCCATCATTTGTCCTCCCTGAATATGAAAAGCAGCATATTTACAAGTTAAACAGCTCAGAAAGTCTTCCCTTGTCCCAAAATTATCTCTTCTTGAAGCACCTATTCAAACAAACAAGCTTTTTGGAAATCATATGGCCATCGCCTCTTCGTGCAAATATCTTAAAGTTAGTTTGCTGTTTTCTACTTTTCTTCTTCTCACAGCTGAGGATGGTGTATTGCAGAGGCACCTGGCAGAAAGGGGGAATTTCTGAAATATATTGGGCTGCTCCAAAATCTATCATTTATTAATCACTGTTCCTGGTGCTGTTCCAACCTGAGCCTCTTCAGAAGAAGATTTTCCTTTTTTTTTTTTGTATATATTTTGTATCCTGCAGCAGAAGCGAGTCAATCACCTTCAAGCAATGCTGACACTACCGAACCAAAAGCACTACATCAAAATGGGGAGATTTGAGGGCAACATTTCTCTGAATACACGAATAATAAACTCCAGCTGTGTCCTGCCAGTGGCTATATCAGCTACACAATCTGTTTTATTGCTTTGTTTGTTAGTTCAAACCTTTGCTGTGTCTGAGTGGATCTGAAATCAGCCTTACATGGCTAAATTGAAGGGCGTGCCTGTGGAAAGAGCTCCATCTTCAAGATGGAAGATCTACTAACATAGAGGACTTGATTTCAATGGCTAATCTCTGTCTTTGGGAAAGCTTCACAAACCATTCTGTACAAACCTCCTTTGAGCACATTGCAAAAGATGAAAGGATCTGCTGCTTCTAGACAGATCTGAATATCCATCAGCTTCTTCCCTTTCAGCCCTTTCTCTAGGACAAGGATACTGCCCAGAATCCCAGATTGTTTTGGGTTAGAAAATAATTTTAAGATCATCTCATCCCACCCCTGCCATGGGCAGGGACAACTTCCACTGTCCCAGGTTGTTCCAAGCTCTGTCCAGCCTGTCCTTGGACACTTCCAGGGATCCAGGGGCAGCCACAGCTCCTCTGGGCACCCTGTACCAGGGCCTGACACCCTCACAGGGAACAATTCCTTCCCAAAATCCCATCTAACCCTGCCCCCTGGCAGTGAGAAAACATTCCCCCTTTTTTTACTCTAGAGCTGGGTTTGTTTCCCAGGAATGTTCATGTGTTATTCCAAGTGCCCACTGAAAAGTTCTTGGAAGGTGGATGTGGAATTGCTTCCCCCTGATCGTGGTGTCTGTGAGATGTAATGATAGAATAACACTGAAAATTCAGGATGAGCGAAGTAGCCCCTTGGGTCTATCAGGGCAGCACAACTTTGAGGAGGGGACAACTTCGGTATGGGATCCATCCTTCGATATAAGGATTTTTTGCAGTCAGGTCCCAGCCACAGATAGAAATTGTTTGTTTGGATTGAAGATAGATTATTCACATAGTGTAGTACAGACAAAAGAACAAGAGACTGAACAGAAGAGAGAAAATCCCATTAAACTCCCATGTCAATATATTAACTTTGAAAGCAGCTTCATGAAGTTTTGTTTTGCCTGGGTTTCTCTAAAGAGCTTTTTCTTAAACAGGTGGGAAAATCAAGCACCTCAAATATTCCATCTACACCCCAGGGATGTGATTGTACCTCCTTATTAATCAGCTATTTCTGTTTCTCACAGTTCCTATTTCCTGCTGTCCTTCAGAGGTTTTCCCTGTGCTAGTGAATGTTGGATTAGCTGTCACAGCCTTTGCCTCTGATAATTCAGGACTCACTGGAAAAAAATGAAGTGAGGGAAGCAAAAAGCTCCTCATCCATTCTTATTTTGACCCATTAAAATCACTTCCTTATCAGGAGTTATTTTCATACCCTGGAAGTTTACGGGCCCTAGAAAGATGAACATTGCATTATTTCTTGCCACATGTAAATTTTCTGTACCATATTTCATCTTAGTGACTATTTTTAAACTTTTCAGGGAAATGACTGATTGTGAAAAGTTTTCAATGCCAGGCTCAGCTTAAAACAGAATGAACAATTATTGCCAGAGTTAACTTCACACTCATGGCAGAATTTGGCTGGAGATTTCATCACTGCTGGGAAGGAGCAAGACAAACACCGAGGATCCTGGGCTTTAACAACACCCTCACAATGATTTACTGCAATGCACTGAATTTCTCCACTTGTTTTGCTCATTTAAACTAAGCAATGAGCTGGTTGAACATTCATTTTAATCCTTTAATTTTAACAAAAAGCAGTTAGCAGAAGTGTTTGAGAAAAAAAATCTCTTTGGAAATATCTTCTTGGAATATTTTGAATATATACTGAATAGTAATTCATCACTTTTTGCAGTGAATCGCCTTGTCTTGTGTCACTGTTTATTCATTGCTTTGTTCCCACACTGGGAATTTTTTCTAGCTGTATCATCATACATTTTTATGTTATAAAAGCCATTTATTGTCACCAGGAAACACTTCCTCAGCTGGGAACAGGACCCAACTAGTTGCTATGTTTCCCGGGCTGGAGGTGTAATTACTGGGCATTTCTTTCTTGAACATTTTATGAGCTGTGAAATCCTCACTGTGATTAACACTAATGAAAGACCTTTCCTGCTCCAGCAGGCAAGAGGATCCATAAGAAATTATAAAATACAATGTGTGAAAATTAAGAAAAAAAAAAATCTAAATAAGAGTTAAAGTTCATTTGAATTAATTCTTGATTAGTTTCCTCTCCATAAACTCCTGAAAATAATTTTCCACATGCTCCTATAAAACTCCAATTTACTTAAAATTTAAAAAAATAAATGTAGAAAATACAGACAGCTGGGTGAGAATCTGCATTTATTGTGAACAACTGAACACAGTTTCTGAGCACAGGAAAAGGACAAAACCCACTCAGCAAGTCAAATCAGATGTAAATTAACTGAGGAAATTGATAATATTTCATTCAAAGAGAACATTTATAAATGGGGTTATCCAAGGTCTGTGTATTTGGAGGCCTATGAACACAAATGGAAGGGGAAAGAGTTGAATGAAACTTATGTTTTTTCCCTTGAAATATCTCTGAACTAAATTTTCAAATTTGTAGAAAATTATGCAAAAAATTTAATCTTACACCTAGAAGACTTAGACAGAAAATGTGTGCAGTGAGTTTTGCTCAGAAACAGGAAGAATTGGAATAAAAGTAGCTCTGAATTATTTAAAATTATAGAATTTGGAGCTTTATCTGTGTGTTTATTCCTTGGAACAAACAAAATCTTCCCAAATTTGGGTGGATAAGATTTGTTAAACAGAAATTTTCTTTAATGAAAGTAATATTTCAATCTAATTAAATAGGAAACAACATCAGATAAATAAATTTTTGTGAGCCATGCAAAAATTTCATGGCTCAGATGCTCTTTGTGGTAATATTCCACCCTGAATCCTGAATCCAGGACATGAGGCACAAATTGGTTGACAGGAAAATGCTGAATTTGAGACCTTGGAACTCTGGATATTGGAAGACCTCAATACCACTGATCTAAATGGGACATGTTTTGTTGACTTAGCTTCTATTGCTGGAAGAGATTTTTTGGAGATGGTTTGGGTGTGTTTTCATGGGGCTTATTTGGTTTGTTGCCTGGTTTGGGGTTTTTTTGTAGTGGGGAAGAGGGAAATAAGATTTTGAAGCAAAGTGCCACAAGATTTCAGAGCCTGAAATCTAAAACACTTTTAGTTTCACCTCTTGATTCATGATAAAAGATTTTCAGACTTCATTAGACAACAGGAATTTAAATTTCTAAGTAGCCACAACCCCTCTGAACACCCTAAAATACCTTTTGGAAGCTGTGAATGTTCCTTGGGAATGTTGGAAATCTCAGGAGCTGAACACAATGCAAACACTTCAGCAAAGCATCTGGAGACAGGAAATCTTATGATTTTTCCAGTACGAGCAATAAAATTGTGAGCAATAACTTTCCATAAAACGTAATTGATTTTAAACAATAGTAGCTGTATAATAGTAGTGGTAGTATTTTAAAGCCTACTACAAATGCTCCTATCTGCAGGCAGGGAGAAAGGACTAATTAAACTGAACTGTAATGGTGTTGGAGCAGCATGGGATTTGACATGTTATAAATTCATTCCCAGATTAATTGAGAATACCCTTTCTGTGGTCTCCAGATTAATAATAAGAAAGGAGGGGGGAAGACATGAAGGTAATTTATTTGCTCTTTTTGCAGTACTGACATTTTTCACCTTAATGAGCACTTAAAATGTAAATTATACAGTCAACTTAAAAAATAGAACAAAAGAGGTGCGCGAGGCTTTTTCTTATTTTTACATCAAAATTAGCTGCAATTACCATAAAAATTTCCAGAGTTTCACTCCAGACTTTGTCCAAAAGTACTGGGTATTATCAAGTACCTTCAAACACTTTGGGAGTTTCACTTCAAGGTTGGGTGGGAAAGAGAAGTCTGGAAAAGTTTTCACTGTGTTACAAGATGCACTTATTGGACTTTCCAACAGGTACAGTGCTAAATACTAATGACATAAAAATCTGAAGTTTCCAAGTGGATGAATGTAGAAGATGGGAATGAGATTGAATTACCTTAAAACGTCGAGCAGTCCTGCTGACGCTTTCTTGGATTGAGACCTGAAAGGTATGAAGAAAGTTGATTTTTCACTTTAGCTGAAGACACAAAACTGCATCAAGAATAGTTTTAGGGGTTTCCCTCTGTGTTTTGGGGTTTAGGCTTGGGTTTGAGCATCACTGAGCTTAGGTTTGGCATCTCCTACTAGATTTTGAAGAGGCCAGACCTCTGTGAAGCTGCTTGATCTCCCCACTCACCTACCCAGATGCTTTTATTGACACCCAGTGTGGAATTACCTCCTGGTTTATAAAGTCCTTTGAGGTGGTGAAGTGAAAAAGTGCTTTAGAAACCAGGTGCTATTGATAATTATGATTATGCTTTTATTTCCTAAACTTCAGGAAGGGAAGATTTGTTTCCATCTTCAGCAATTTGCACTGATCCACAGTTTGAATTAAACCTCGGAGGTTCCACTCACTGCTTTTTGTTACTCACTGCTGATTGATGCTCTTCTCCTGCTTGGGTCATGAAGACAAAATGATGCCACCAAAGAAAACACACCTTGAAAGCAATTACTTCCCATTAGAAATGCTTCATTTACTCCTGAACATCCTGCAGAGCTGCCTCCAAAGGAAGATGATGAACATCTCTGAATTCTGTATATTTTGTACTCATATTGATGAGAACATTTATGTATTTTGTTATATAAATGTATGTTTTTATGTAACATATATTTATATATATTATATAAATAAAACTAAAAATATAATGAATATATAATATAATATATAATATATAATTAATATATAATATATAATATATAATATATAATATATACTATATAGTAGATAATATATATTATATATTATATAATATATAATATATACAATAATTATATAAAATAGAAAAAGAAATCTAAATATAAAGATATATCATAAATGTTTATATTATATATGTATTATATTTTTATATACTTTGATATATTTTCCACTATTATTCCCAGCAATATGAAGGCTATTGGTGTGTTTCTGCTTTGGAAGAAGTGATTCTCTAGAAATTACCTGGAAAGCTGCATTAAAAATTTTTAATAAGGCTACAAAACTGAAAGAGATGGATACCTGTGAAGGAAAATGTATTAAGGAAAAACAAGGAACTGAAAAAATCATCTGAAGAATTTGAGTCCAGGATCTGGTTTGTTCTTTGTTCTCAAGATTTATGATCCTCTCTGAGAAAGCCCACAGAGTCTATGAATAATAATTAGGAAAATAACTATTGTCAAATTAAAAAAAAAAGAAATAATTTCTTTGATAACAGATTTTATTACTATTTTTTACAAGCTTTTAGTGTTATGGATACAACACCATAATTATAATCTTCCTCCCATCTTCTAAATTCATCTCCTGGGAAATTTCAGGTTTTTATAGCAGCAGTATTTAGCACTGTACCTGTTAGAATGTTCAATAAGAGCATCTTGTGACACACTGAAAACTTTTCCATACTTTTCTTTCCCACTTAATCCTGAAGGCACACTCCCAAAAAGAGAGCTTGACTCTGGGATCAAAGCTAATCCAAGCTGCTTTAGTATTCTAAGCTCATTTATTTTTGTTTTTTTTCAGGAATTCCCCAAGATTTTGATAAATGACATTTCTTCTCCGTGTGCATTTTCTTCCTACCACTGAAATTCCTGTAATATCATTACTTTCCATCTTTTCCCTTGTCTGTTTATCTTGGAGGCAATGGATATCTCTTATTATGTGGTTATAAACTTAAACAGATCCTTACCAGCAGCTCAAGCATAAATCAAGTGGAAATCACAACAAACATAAGCACATTGATAAGAATAATAAAAATGGGTTCTGTAAGAAAACTGCAGCATTTCCAAGCCACTTAGATCCCATCAAGTGATTTTTTGTTTTCCTTTTTCCATGTCAGACATGATCCATCTCATCTAACACATCCCTTCAATGCACAGTGCTTGTAGGACTCTGCCAAGGAAATAAAATACTGATTTAAACAGAGCTAAAAAATGCACTTCAGGGTACATTGCTCTGAGATTCAACTCTAAACTTTAACGAGAAATAAGTGGGAAACTCTTTCCTCTCCTAATCCAGGTTTTATAAACCTGAAGTGCTACATAAACCAATAAAATATTAATTGGATGCATGTTATAAAAAAATGATTAAGCAAAAATGAAAATTTATTTTTACTATAAATTCTCATGTTATTTTAATATCCGAATATGTAAAACTAACCTGTATTTTTCTTATAAATATGTATATATTGTTTAATTGCTATTTCAAACTAAGCACTAATTGAAATACTTTCAATTGCAATTCCATTTAATTTTTATAACATTGTTTTTTTTCCCCTGAATGAAGTTCTGGGCAAGTTCTGTATTTGTCTGTATTGCCTGGACTAGGATGAAATTAGCATTTTTGGGCTATCAAGACACAATTGTTGTTTTTTAGCCATCTTAAAAATAAATATTGTCTTTATGATGTTGTTTCTCTCCAATCCTCCTCAAATCCCACTTCAAATTAAGTTATTGGCCTGCTACACAAATTACTCTATAAATGACAAATGCAGATGAGAAATTCTGGAGAAAAATTTGGATTTTTGCTTACCAAATGTCTCTTTGTTCCTTTGGTGCCTTTGCAGCCATGGTTTTCCATGGATGAGCTGATGTTTGGTGCATTTTAGGTGCAATTAATGTTTTTGTGGAGCAAACAGCTCATCAGCACTTTCAGGGCCATCTGCAGCTCTGGGGTTCCCTAATTACCTGTCAGCTTTTGTCGGTGTCTGTCTTGGGTCAGGACTTTATTCCTGGTTTATGACAAGCAAAGGAAAAGGAAAATGAGTCATGTTTTGTTTTCACAGCAGCTTTCATTAAATATAACTAAAGTTCTATTTCCCCCTTGTTGTTTTATTGCAATTCTGTTTTAAAAAATTCTGTTAACTGCCACCTCCCTGAGCACATATATGTTTGTATATATGATTGCACAGACCCAGCCTGGTGTTTCATGGTGTATCTGCCCTGGGCTTGACAGATACCACTGGAAAATCCTGAATTACTATAGAAAAAGCCCTTGCTCCCCTCAGAATTCAGGAATCCCTGTAGCAAATGTTTGCAGGAAGGAGAAAACCGATAGAAGCTCTCGGGCTGTGATCAATGTGCTAATTTCCAGCATGAATGAACTCCCCAGAGTTCTTCCCATGGATGCATATTTATCTCCTGACTAAATCAATATTTGTCCTACAGAGAACTATTGATAGTCTCGAGGTTTTCTTATAATACAATTGTACAGCTTTCAATTGCTCTTTCTCTTCTTGATTTCTTGCCAAACTCAGAATTTCTTTTCATTATTGTTGAATTCATCTACAAAACTCTCACAATTCAAAAATTATAGGGATATTAAAAAGCCCCCAGAATATTTTGCAATCCTCTGCCAAGCATTAGCTACTGAGCCTCCTGAGTTAGTGCATTTCCCACAACACCCCCACCCCCATTGTTTACAAATCGTTTTTCATTATCACTTTTGTGCCTCCATCCATTCTACTGGGAATTGAAACATGCTGTTTATTTGGGGAGATATTGATACGTTTGGACACGTAATTCATGGGTGGCCAGCTCTGCTGCTGCTGCTTTTTGATCAGAACACAAGTGCTCAGCAAATTGCTCTGTTGTCTTCTCGGGCTGGTTGGGAAGAAGAAACCAAGCTCTGAGTTCGATCTGCTCTCTCTCAGGAGGCTGGAGCAATAAACCCTGTCATACCTGGATGCTCCAAAAAAATCATCAATCAGAATAGCTCGGTTCAGCATCATGAATTCCACTTCAAAATGAAAACAAATGGAAATTTGGATGGCAGGTTGTTCCTGGCTTTCTCAGTCCTTCTCAGGCTGTCGGTAATAAGTGTGCAGGGGGAATTGTTTGTGCTCAAACTCATCGGGTCTGAGCTCTGTGCCACAAACTGGCACAGGAAAAGGCTCTGGAAATTTAGGAATGTCTGTGATGGGTCAAAGTAAGGACAACTTCATCATCACAACATGCACAGTGAGGGAAGAGAAAAGGGAAAAGGGAAAGGGAAAAGGGAAAAGGGAAAAGGGAAAAGGGAAAAGGGAAAAAGGAAAAGGGAAAAGGGAAAAAAAGTGAAAAGGGAAAGGGGAAATGAAAGGAAAAAAATGGGGAGGGAAGGAAAAGGAAAAGGAAAAGGAAAAGGAAAAGGAAAAGGAAAAGGAAAATAGAAATAAAAGGAAAAGGAAAAGGGAAAAGAGGAAGAATGGAATGGAATGGAATGGAATGGAATGGAATGGAATAGAATAGAATAGAATAGAATAGAATAGAATAGAATAGAATAGAATAGAATAGAATAGAATAGAATCTTCCAATTTAATTGGAAGGGACTGCAACCATCTATTTGACTGAGAATTCTGGGACTGCCCCAAAGTCAGAGCACATCATTGCAAAGGCCACGTCCAAATATCTCTGAGCACTGTCAGGCTTGGGGCATCCACCTCCTCTCTGGGAAACCTCTTCCAGGGTTTGGCCACCTCTCAATAAAAAAAAAAAAAGTTTCCTAACATCAAGCCTCAGCCTGAATTGTTGCCAAAATTCTCAAGAGGACAAGTTCAAAGAGGAGCATCCCTACAGAACCCTGCTCTGAATTTAGTCCACACCTAGAGAAGAATAGCCAATTGCTTTCCTAAAAGATTATGTGAAAGGGCATTCCAAAAATTAAGGGATGACAAAATTGAGCCTGACTCTGGACTCTGGGCTTTCCCCCCTATTTCTGGGTGCCAGGGAGCCTTTTTGAGGTGTTTGATAACTGTGTCTGTCTGTCCTCCCCAACTGAGGAGGGGGCTGTGAGCAGGGGAGGCCCAGCACCACAGAACTTGAATAATTTCTGACCATAGCAACCTGAGCCCCAACACCCCCTTGAATCAGCACCCTTGAATAAAACTTTTAGTATTTTCTTTGCTTTTGTCCCTGCTTGGTCACTTCCATGGCATTCTTTATCCTGGAAGATGCTGCTTTGGCATTTCGTTTTAGATTGCTTTTGTCCCTTGTCTAGAGAGCATCTCACAGTCATCAAGACACAAAATAGAACAGTGGCTCTCTATTTCTTGGCAGGTTTAGCTGCTGGTTTTATCCTCAATGTCACAGCTGTGGCATTGCCAAATTAAATGTCATGCATACATCAATACACATGGCATATGAACATGCACATACATGTGGGATTTGTTCAGCTGGAGTGGAGTTTTTTTCTTATGAACCACAGAACATGTTTGTGAACACTGATGCACATTTTTTCCATTGATTCACAGACTCATGGGCTGGTTTGAGTTGGAAGGCATCTTGAAGATTATCTTGTGCCACCCCCTGTCAAGGGCAGGGACACCCTCCACTATCCCAGGTTGTTCCAAGCCCTGGCCTTGGACACTTCCAGGGATCCAAGGGCAGCCACAGCTCCTCTGGGCACCCTGTGCCAGGGCCTGCCCACCCTCACAGGGAACAATCATGTGCATACAATTTAAATATAAAATCCTGAATTAGGTAGTCGGTATCTAAAAACATCTTTTTCCTTTCCTTGTATAAATAACCACAGTAGAGGACAGGACAAATCAGATGTTTTATATTAGGTAGCAAGAAAACCTGCCAAAGGCAGGTTTCTTCCTTGCTGTTAAACCTTATTAAATAATGTCCTACATTTCCTGTTATTTTGGGACGTGAATGACCAGTGTGGTTGCCCTTGTACAGATATTTGTAACAGACATCAGGGTTCATGTGACTGGAGAAGGAATGGGAGAGTCTGGGTGTGCAAGTGTCAGAACTGAGAGATATTAAACCTCAGATTAAAACAAAGGACAGATCAGAGTCATCATGAAGTCCTGAATCATGAAAAAAGTTTCATCCAAACCCCCACCTGGAGCTGCCAGTTCAAGGAGAGCAGAAGGGATGGGATGGTGACTCTGCAATCAGCAGCATTTCTCTTCTGTGCTCCTGCATTTACCCCAAACCACTCAGCCCTGCATTCTTTGGTGCTTGTGCGTTGCTTTGCTGAGTGAAATCAGCTCTTGTTTAAAATCAAAATGCCTTTTCCTGCTGAGTTCCCACTGAGCCTCCTGACCCCGGCTGTTGTGATGCTGCATCACGAGAAATGTGCTCTGTAAAAACAAAAATTCAGAAACATTGCTCTTAGCCAAGCACACAATTATAACAGGATACTTTATGTCTTTTAGTCAGTGTAATTTGAGTTTTCAGGCCTTTTAGGCTTCTGGGCATTGATGGTCTCTCTGAGAATAAGCCTACAGGTCCTTGGAGGCACCTGAGAGTTGTATTAAATTGGTATCGTTCTAATAGTCTGGTCTAGGTGAGAAATAAATTGAGTTCAAAATGTTCCCTTGTCAGGACACTGCTTCAGAAATAACCTAATCTTGCAATCTCAGCTCTGTTCCAGCTTCTAAAACTTGCTGTAACAGTGGAGTTCACCCAGTTCTGTCATTTAAATGTTGTCATTAGGCTCTGATTGATGAGGAAAGATTCTCAATATGCATTGCTCTTTTTTTCCCTGTTTATTTAAGCTCCATCCAGATCAAAATATTTTTCACTTCATCTCATTTCTCATTACACTTGAAAGGTTTTTGTGTATAATTATTGGCTAGTGAAGATAAGTGGGGTTTTTTGTTTTTTGGGTGAGGTTTTTTTTTTTTTTTTTTGGTTTTTTTTTTTTTGTCCTGCGATTTGTTACGCTGTTTATCTCTCAGTCAAAAGAAAGCAAGGCCAGAAAATGTAATGAAGTGTTCATCTATCATCCGTGGGCTTTGCTTCTTGATAAAGGAGGTTTCATTTGGGTGTTATTTCATTAACATGCACTTCTCTGACAAAGCCAAAGCACCAAGAAAAAGAAAGAGAATACCTAATCGAGGTTTTCTTGGAGATAATTAACTGAAGGGCTTGTAAGATATGAGCAAGGTTTTGTTATTAGGATAGGAGCTAAAACTCATATTTCCTTCAGCTCAGGATCATTCCACAACAACTGCTCCTGGAGGAAAAGTAATTAAGAACTGCAGTTTTACAATGAACCTTGTCTAATGAACAGAGTTAACATTCTTTTTTTTTTAGTTTTTATGAAATTCTAAATATTATTAGCGTGGTCTACTTGCTAAAATAGTGTTAAGGTGTGATGCTAAAGAATAGAAACCAGATTTTCATTAAGCGAGAAGCAGGAGTGACTTTTTTGACAACACTTGCTTTAACCAATTTCCTTACTTTTAACCACCTTCTTTAAATGACAGAGGAACCTCATCAGTTCCAAATGAGGATTTCTTTTGACAGACCAGTCTCTCCTGGAGTATATGGAGACAAGTGGCAGTGCTCCCTCAGCAATGAATTTATTTGTTCAGGGAACAATTCCTTTTCACAACTTGTCCCCACCTGGGAAATCTGTCCTCCAGGGAAGACAGGAGCATACGTTTCCCCAGGATTGCAATCCTTCTCCAGTCAGCCCTCATTCCTCCTAAGAAAAATGCCAATGTTCCCTTTTACCAAGGATAAGTGTTTCAATTCTCTAGCTCTCACCTCATATGAGTTTTTCATTTCAACCTTCGCTTCAATTCATTGCAAAGTTTTGAGGTTTTGAGTGGAGACAAGGAAGAAAGTTTTTGGGTTGTTTTGCCAGTTAGACTCATTTTGATTGAAATGAAGAAATGCCAGCAGTTTTAGCAATAAAGACTAAAAACAGGAAGGAATCATGTTTTGGACAAGAAAGAGTCCATGAAAAATAGTGCAAAATATGTGGGTCCTAGAAAAATGTGTGCAGTTTTCTCATGGCTATTACCAGCTGTGGTGTTAAACTCTGATGTTATCTGAGTCAGTCTTTGTTTTTAGGACAATCAAAAACTGTCCCCAAACACTGAGCAGAACTTGTAGATACCATGGTGCACCACCTGCCACAGCACTCGTGGGAGAAGGTCTTCATCAAAGGAAGTGTAATCATCCCAAAAATCCCAAATTATTGCAACTGGAACAAACATTGCAATTAGCAATTAGAAATGATCCATGCAGCAAGGCTGGAATTAGCTTATGTGAAAGATGGAGAATTTTTATCTGGCATTTTTATCTGGAATTAGCTTATGTGAAAGATGAGGAATCCCAGAATCATGGGATGGTTTCAGTTAGAAGGGACATGAAAGCTCATCCTGTCCCCTGTCTCCATGCCTGAAGAAGGTTCTGGAGAGACCTCAGAGCCCCTTCCAATGCCTAAAGGGACTCCAGGAGAGCTGGAGAGGGACTTGGGACAAGGGATGGAGTGAGAGGACAAGGGGGAATGGCTTCAAACTAAAAGAGGAGAAACTGAGATGACATTTGAGGGAGAAACTCTTCCCTGTGAGGATGGTGACACTCTGGCCGAGAGAACCTGTGGCTGCCCCTGGATCCCTGGAAGTGTCCCAGGCCAGCCTGGATGGGGCTTTGGAGCCACCTGGCCTTGGAAGAAACAGAGAATCCTTGAAGTGGACACAACTGTAGTATATAATTTTCACAGCAGCCTTCCCAAAAGTTTAGTGGCTGCTGAAGGTACACAGATGGGGCTCAGAAAGCTGAGTGGCTTCTCAAAAATCTGGCCAATGCATGAGTTTTCCCCTCAAAACCTGATTCTCAGGCTCCTGCTTCCAATCCCTTGCCACATCAGGAGCAAGAGGGTGGTTCATAGCTGTTGAAATGCATAACTTGTTGAAAAGAGCAACAAGAAAGGAGTTTGCAAGGGTGTTGCTGGTGTATTTCCACACCTCTCCCATCCCACACTTTGAAAAGAAGATGCTGCTGCTTCCAGCACCTCAAAGAAACATCCCTAAATACAAAGCACAGGAATTCAAGCCTAGAGGCAAAAGGGTAGAAATATGCTAAGGATACTATCCTAAAAGCAAGGAGCACAGCTGGGAAAAAAAAAAAAAAAGATAAAAAGTTGTAGAATTTCTTCTAATGTCTATAGATCCTTTGTTTTTTTTACTGCTGTTACCAACTTTCATCTGACTGTGGAGTTTTTCAAGCCTTTGGAGAGCTCCCCCAATCAATCTCTTTGAAATGTGTGTATTTGTGCAATGGCTGCTCTTCCCCACAAGTGATCTGTCAGTGTCTCAGCTGAGCCTTCACTTAACACAGCCTCAAATAAACTTCCTGCGTGCCGAGAGTCTTTCAAGTTTCAGAGCTCAGGAAGCCTTCATCCCTCCTCATTAGTGCTGCTGGACTCCCTGCTCCTCATGTCCCTCCCTTCCCTTAAATTCTCCAGCTGAGCCTTGGATCGCCCTCCTCGCCGTGGCTTTTAAAGTGGACAGATTTATTCGATTGATGAATTTATCCTCAAGGCAAATCTGATTTAATTACACCACTGATCATGTGTGAGCAGAGAATATTTTTGTACCTGTTACCCTGAAGTTATCACTTGGACGAGCTTTAATTTCCTTCCAAGTTTTCGTTCCAAGTTTTTCAGGAATTCTCCTTGCTTTAATTCCAACAAATGTAACTCATAAGGAAGAATAAATCTCAAGGAAGTAGAGAAAGGTAATTTCTCTGGGATTTTCCAAAGCAGTTTTCTTCAAAGGATGTACAGTTACTGGAGTAAATCTCTAATTTGTCATCAAAGGAATGGTGCAAAATTTAAAATTAATTCAGCTCTGCTCTGACTTGTTTAAATCCAAGGAAAACCATACTAGTCAAGACAATAGATTAGAAATTAGAAGGGGATAATTGAGCTCTCAGAGAGAGGAACTCAGATCTTCAAGAAAGTTAATCTCTCATTTATAGCACCAGGATACAATTAATTAATTCCTAAACAAATCTTTTTCATGTTAAAAAGGTATTTTTGTATTCATTGAGCTCTGAACAGATTCTTGTGAAAGTTTGTTTTACAGGTCCTGAGTATTTCATTGTTGTGTGGGACATTTCTTACCTCAGTGCATGTAAAATAATCCAGAAAATGTACAAACTGAAGAGGTGGCAATGTAAAACAAATTCATTTTCAGTGAAATTTGTTCTTTCAAGGTAGAGAAGTTTTCTATCAGAAAAATAGAACTGACCCATTGGTGGGTCAATGAGATAGAGTTGTTTAAACAAACACTGTTCACTTCTAACATATTCTTAAAAAAAACTTCATATTATTGAATTTCATTTCAAGGCAGTACCATTTGCATTTTCCATATATTTCATATTGCTGGAATTTTTTCCTGTCATGGCATACTATGCAACCCTGAGCCCCTCAACTTCTTCTTAATGATCTGAAAACTTCAATAACATGGGTCAATGTGGATGGAGTAAAATGCTGAGGACCTGGATCTGGATAATAGAATTCCAAATTGTGGGGGTGAAAGAAGTGGAATTGCTTAAAATCACTTTATGTTGCAGAAGGCAGAGGTGCACGAGTAGAGCAAAGAGAAACTAGCTGTAATTGATGGAAAAAATTCAAGTGTCAAAAAAAAGTTCTTAATTCCCTCAGACTACAAAAATCTGAATTTTCCACAATCTTTCTATCAATGTAGTCCAGCCTATGGGGAAATATATCTTTTTAAACCCCATTATTTACAAATTATTACATTTCTAAAAAAGTTGTTCTTCAAAGTTCAGCACAATCCAAGAAAACTCATCTCCACTCTGTTATTACTAAATTAAAGGGATTGAGTCATGTAGAATTTTGTGTGAAAAGATAGCTTTAGAAATTAAATTCTTGTTTTCCTAATAATTATTCAAACATGACATTTTTGTTAAACTCAGTCAGTATTTATCAGTTCATGTCATTTTAATGGTGGACAAGATGGCAGGAGCTGAATGTTTAATAGTAAAATTATATCATGCTAATTCCTATTTTTATTTAAAGGCATTTTCATACTCATTTTAATAATTCTCTCCATTCTTTGTGATTTTGTTTTGTACAAAGGATGGTTGGGGAGGGTTTTTTTGTGGTTTGTTTTTTGTCGTTTTTTTTTTTTTTTTTGGGGGGCGGTTTGTTTCATTTGTTTGTTTTTTGGACTGGAAATACAGGAATGCACTGAGGAACTTTTGAAGCAGTGATGATTTCCTGAGATTAAAGAAAGAGTAAAGCTACATTTTCTGACTGGTTTACACTGCACTTCAACAGGGAGCTCTTCCTTTTTAGGACCCTGGTTGTTAGAGGTGAGTCAGCATTATTGTCTTAATCAGGAAAATTCAATTTGCTCTATAATGGAACTGCTGAATTTTGAGTCCCAAAGATTCAGTTTTTTTCAGATTTGTTATCAGCTGTCTGAAATAGGAGACAAATTAATCTTTCAGTTTATCTCTTCTCTCAAATTTTTAGATGTGGAAAGGGGAAAGAGAACAGTTGGAAGTGACTTGGGTACCCACATTGATAAAATAACTGACTAGCTTTTTTTTCTTTATTTTTATTTTTCTTATTAGAAAAAAAAAAAAACCTCAGAATCACCAAAAGAATTGAAATCATAATTATTAAATTTTGCATTGCAATCTTGTAATTTTTTTTTAATTTTAATGTGACTTTTTGCTGTTGGTGGAGAGACCCCTATCTTTCAGTGAGATTTTGTCCTTTTTTACCAGGACAAAATGCTGGTAAAAGGCTTAGTTGCTACATTATCTTACAAAGTCAATTAACAGGATTTAATATATATTCAAGGGATATACTGTGTGTCGTATTTTATTTTTTTATAAATGAAGACAGATGAGATTAAATATATACAATTTATGAACTCAAAGAATGCCAGATTTCATGTGAACTAAAGAAGCTTTCTTATATTTCTTGTGTAGTATGTTGTAGAAATTCAGTCAGGGCTTAGTTTTTAATAATAGTCAAGGTGCCCAAATTTTTTAAAAGAGAAATAATATGAGTTTTACATAGTTTAATGTCAGTTAAAACATAGTTTTACATTAGGGTTTTTTTTTTTCCTACTTTTTTCCTTGAAAATTTTTCTTACAGTTTCTTTTTTTCTACTTTTTTCCTACTTTTTTCCTTGTAAAATTGTCTTACAGTTGCTTTTCCTAAGGAGCTAACAGGAGATCAGCAAATTGTCCAGGTTGGAGAAATGGACCCAGGCCCAGCTCTCTCCCCTCTCTCCCATTACAGTGGAGTCAACAGCAAGACTAAAACTGGAGCACTTCCAGAGACGTTGTCTGATAACCTGTGAATTTCTGGGCAGCAAAAATTCCTCAGGGAGACAAGTCCTGAAATCCAGCACTGAATTTCCTGCCACTTGAAGGCTGATTCACACTCCCTGGCTCCTCTTCTCCAGAGCTTTCTGTCACAGAGGTCAGCCTCCCCACCCTCATTTTTCTGCTGGAAAATAATGAGGCACAGAAAGAGAGACCTGGCTTGTCCAAACCCCCCAGCAGGTGCAGGTGGCTTTGGAGCCTCAGGTCCAGCGCTCACAGTTTGTTGCATCCAAGTTGCAGAATTTGTGCCACAAGTTTTTTATTTTTATAATCCATCTAACAACAAAAGGAACACGCCTGGAATACAAAGCCAAGGATTAATTGCATACCCCAGTGTGGGCAGTGAAAAAGGGAAGGGATTCTGCCCCTGTGCCCCGTGCTCAGCTGAGACCCCACCTGCAGAGCTGCCCCAGCACAGGAGGAGCTGGAGCTGCTGGAGAGAGCCCAGGGGAGGCACAGCATGGTCACAGGGAGGGAGGAGAGGATGGGAGATTTGGGATTGTGCAGCCTGGAGCAGCTTTGGGGTGACCTCACTGTGGCCTTGCAGTGCCTGAAGGAATTGAAAAGAAACACGGAGAGAGATTGTTTATAAGGGATGGAGGTACAGGACACAGGGAATGTCTTTCCACTGCCAGAGAGTGGGTTTTGGTGGAATATTGGGAAGGAACAGTTCCCTGTGAGGGTGGGCAGGCCCTGGCACAGGGTGCCCAGAGAAGCTGTGGCTGCCCCTGGATCCCTGGCAGTGTCCAAGGCCAGGCTGGATGGGGCTTGGAGCAACCTGGGACAGTGGAAGGTGTCCCTGCCCATGGCAGGGGTGGCATTGGATGGGCTTAAAGGTCCCTCCAACACAAACCATTGTGTGATTCCTTGATTTTATGAGTTGCTAGTCAAAAGTCTTAGAAGCCTAATCAGAGCATTATTACGAGGAAAGTTACAGCAATGCTAAAAGTACATTTTAAATCCTATGTGCATACACAGACTTCAAAATTTTCTGCTGATGTCCTATCTTTGCACTGCTCATAGGGGACTTGCTCTCAGTGGCTTCAGACTTTAGTGCTTGTGTCACCCTGAGGCCCTTGCCAGGGGAAGCCTGTTGTTATAATATTCTTTGCAGTCTTTTTGATGTTGTTGCTAACCTGCTGTTACAGTTGTCAACATTCTTTTATCATTTTTGTCCTATGTCTAAGTCTGTCTTACATTTGGATTGTGTCTACAGAGTGAGTTTTATCCCAAAACTGAATTGCTCATTTCTGCCCTCAGCTATTATCCCCTCACACACATTATCTTTTATGCTAAATGTTTCTATAAATGCATAAATAAAGGAGGGCCTAGAGGAGTCTCAATCCTTTCCTGGATGTGGGGAGGACACTGACACAAAAGGTGAGGAAAAGGCTGAAGTGTTTTATGCCTTCTTTGCCTCAGTGTTCAACAGCAAGGTCAGGCTGGAGTCTGAAGGGATTTAAGATCCCTGCTGAAGGGATTTAAGATCCACATGGATGTGGTACTGGGGGCATGGGTTAGTGGTGGCCTTGATCAGTGAGGAGTTAACAGCTGGACTTGATGGTCTTGAAGGTCTTTTCCTGTGGGAATCCAGGGTTTCCCTCTGGCTGCCCTGGCAGGTCTGGGACCCTGGCAGGGGTCAGGAACCCCCTGGACAGAGCCCCCAGAGACACTGTCTGTGATCTCTGTCCATGCAAAAGAGTTTTCAATCTTACAGCATGAATTACCAGCTCTGAGTGTTTGATATCAGTAATAATTAAGTGTGGCACAGGTGCAAAAGTAAAATTTTAGGATTCTGGGTTAGGGGTCCAAAGGAGACAAGATGGAGGAAATTGGGTGTCTGGTCCTTTTTCTTCATGCCCTCCATGTCTCACTGTGGTGTTGGCATTTTTCTGTTGGTTCAGGCTGGGGACACACTGTCCAACGTAGGTGACAGATATTGGCACGTTCTTGTAAATCCAGCCCAGGGAGTTTCTGGTATTTAATGTTTGTCACATCCCACTGAGGGCAGAGCCCCACACGCTGCCCTGCAGGACAGAGCTGGGCAGGGCAGCAGAACATGTTAGAGATAAACAGAATAAACAACCTTGAAACCAGCACAGACCAATTATGGCTTCTGCTTTGGCAGTGGGGCTGAGAGACAGAGGCTTTCTACAATCCCAGAATCATCAATACCTCAGATTCCAAAATTTTCCCACCTGAATGATTCCATGATTCTACTCTGGGTCACAGGTGACGCAGCCCATGCAGAATAAATTCTTGTTTTTGGTAACTGAAGTTGCAGTAACACAGCAAATGTCACAGCAGCCAGTGAATCCAGGTAATGGCAATGCAGGCAGTGCTCACCTGGTGGTTACAGGATTGCTGTCACAGCCAAACAAGCCCAAACAAATCTGCAGGCTGCTCAAGGACAGGCTGCAAGGACCTGCAAGAACACATTTACTGCTGTGCACCACTGCCACCACTCCCTGCTCTGTGCAGATCACCTGGAATGGGGAAAACAAGGCTTCCCTTGTCACCTGGGGCAGAGCCAGGGACACAGGTACCCAGCACAGGCTGCCAGTGCAGGAGGAAAGGGATCAGCAGGGACAGCAGGCAGTGCTGCTGGCAGTGCCATCACTTAATGACAGCCCTCAGCACTGGGAACACGTGTGGCACTAATGGGAGCCACAGTGGCAGCTGAAGTAGTTCAGTGTTACTCTCAGTTTGGACAGCCAGCTCCTAAATGACAAGGGTACAATTACAACACATTGCCAGCGTGGTCCCAGGTCAGCGTGGTCCCCCTTTTGACCTCTGCAGCATTCACAGAACTCACTCAGTTATACTCCTTTGTCTCTAAAAATATTACATTTCCTCCAGATAATTTTTAAAGACCTGACTTCTGTGGTGTTTATTTCAAAATTTATATCTGACTGCAGGTTATGAGTAAAAAGGCTTATTTAACCACAATGTAGTTTTGTGCAGTCTCATACCAATGTAAGGTGATGTCATTCACACAGCTCATAAATAAAAGGTTTCTGATATTTGCCTGAATAATTCATAGCCAAAGAAAATATTTTTCTGGTCTTTCAGATCACTGGATTATTAATTTTGAGAAAAGATGTGTCTCAATTCTGAAAAGACTTCTAATTCAGTTTGGGTTACACATATATCAATATTTCACATATATCTATATTATATATATGTGCAATGACATGAAGCTGTCAGGAGAAGTTTTGCTGGATATCAGGAAAAGGTTCTTCCCCTAAAGGGTGGTTGGGCATTGAACAGGCTCCCCAGGGAGTAGTCATTGCTTTGAAAACCCCAAAGATATTTCCTTTGCTTCTCCCCATCAAACTGCTCTTCACGGCCAGGGGGAATCTGCTGAGTAGCTTTGAATCAACACTTCATAATGGAAAAGGAGGTTTGGATTGAACATGTTGCTAAATATTCAGCCATAAAAGAGTATCCTTAAGGCATGAATGAAATTTCTGAAATTTCTGATTTAAAACATGACAGACATGTCTTGGTTCCCCACACCACACCACGGAAGGCAGCAGCAGTCCAGGACCTGACCCTTTAAAGTGTTTTTCCATCTTTTTTCTGCAAACCAGATTTCCTGCCCCCATTCCTGATCAGTGAACTATCAGTTTATTGGGGTAGGGAGGAAGGGCTCTGTTGAAAGATGTTTTTTTCTGAAAAGTTTTCAGATTCAGCATGAAAAAGGTCTTCAAATACCAAAATGTTGCTGAGGAGAGAATGTTTTCTTTCCCAGCTCTCTCTCCTTTTTCATCTTGTTCTTCACTCTACATGCGAGTTTTATTTGCCTTCAGTTCAATTTTCTCAAAGCCTCACTCTCCATTTGGTGCCCTAAATACAATTAAATTGCAATATCCTAAGTGTGAAAAGGAATAAAGTGATAGAAATGAGATAAAATACACACCTTCAGAACTTTCTCTTCTCTGACTGACTCTGCTCTTCCTTCCCCAGTGATAGTAAGACACTTTCAAATTTATTTTCTAAGTTTTGAAAGCTACTGTATATCAGGCTCACTGAACTGCTGACTCCTCTGGTTTCTTTAATAGAAAAGGAAACTTTCAAAGACACCCAGCCATCCACAGAGGGTGGGGAAAGAAAGCAGAGGTTAGAAAAGCAGTTTAAATAAATCTAAAATAATAAAACAAGTAAGATAATATTAAGGAAAGTGGAAAGAGTGGGAGAAGAATTACTCCAGCTCTTCTCCCTGGAGGAAGCTGGCAGCAGATTAGAAATAATCTATGATGGAAAGGTGTTTTCACATTTTTAATGAAATGTAAAAGTAGAAAAATAAGTCATAAAAATAATTAGACTTGTAGAAAACACGACCTGCCAGGAGAAATTAAAAGAGACAAGGTAGCCTACAGAAGAGAAAACTAAAGGAAGATGTGGGGACAGACAGCAAACATGCAGCATGCTGCAAAAATCAGTAAAAAAATGTATTTTCTGAGGTGAATTAGCCAAGAGTAATGGGCTTAATCTGCAGCCAGGGATAACTAAGTCAGGACAAGGAAACATTGGTGAAGACATTATGAAGACAGCATCCTTGGTGTTTATTTCTCTTAAAGTACTGAATTTCAGCCTAGTGAAGTCTCTGTCAGCCTTCTTTTCTGTGATCCTCTCAACAAGGACATTAAATGTGTTTATAACACAAAATGTTCCATCTGAATCAGATTTGAGGGACCTTCTTTTCTTAAATATTTCTTTCCAAACCTGGTTTGCCTAAGACTACATTTTTCTTCCTAAAACCTCTGAAACCATCCTCTGTCTAGTTTTGCTCTGGAGTGAGCTTGGATGCTGCCCAAAGCTGTTTAAAGAGCTCCAGTGGACACTCAAAGCCCTGTCAGCTAATTTGAGTTTCTCTCTTTCCATATTGATGCACTACAGAATAATCAGTGCTGCTGGGGCGACATTAAACCGGGAGAGAAAAGAAAAGCTTCCCCACCCCAGGCTTTAGCAAAAAGCTTTTTGTTTTTTGAACAGTTTATTGAGCATGTTAACAGCTGCTCAAGAAATATAAAATGTGTTTTTATTCAACAATCCCACCTAGGGCAAGGCTGAGAGGATGGTGTTGTTCCATAGGACCACTGTTAATAATGTGATATTTCTCTGGTTTAGCTTTGGCTCTTGCATAATATCATTGTGTGCTGCATAAATGAAAGTTGTTGCCCAAATGCACAAATTTATGTCTATTTCAGAACAAGTAGAAGTTTTTTTAATCACTGTGCAAGAACCCATTTAAAGCATGACAGGATATACCCACAGCTGACACATGGAAATATGAAACCTTATTTGAGGATATCAGTATTTAAAAACTGAATTTAATTCTGAAAAACATCTTGGGCTTGGCTGAGGAAATGAAAAAAAGAAACTTTCTGTAAATAAAGAAATGTCAGGAAAAATATATATCTGTAAGGAGACTTACCAATTTATAAATTTTCCATGGAATATTTTACTTCCCTTATAATCAGTATCATGGTGGAAGCTGCACTAACAGTGAATATCAAAGAAACTTTTTCTTTCACAAATGTCTTCCTGTTGGGCATAATTCTCAACCTGAATAAAAACAAAGCAAGAAAGAAACCCTTATAGTTCATAAAGAGTCTCAGAGATCCATTGGGATCACATTCATTGTACTGCCAACTTCCCAAGTTTGCTGGTTGAGCTCTGGAGAACGTCTCCAACCCTGCATGGCTTCCTGAGCATTCCAAAGGCTCAGTGAACTTCCTTCACATGGAATCACAGAGCATCCCCAGCTGGGAGGGACCCACCAGGATCACCCAGTCCAGCCCTGTCCCTGCCCAGACACCCCAACAATCCCACCCTGTGCATTCCGGGATCGGTGTCCAAACCCTCCTGGAGCTCTGGCAGCCTTGGGGCTGAGCCCATTCCCTGAACCTTTCAATGTGAAATCACATAGAATATTTGGGTTGTGCCCAGAAATCAGATTTTTGTAGCCCAACCATAACTTGTTTTCCTGGGGTTTTGTTCAGGTTTACCTTCCATTTATTTCATATTTGACTTGCTGGAAGTGCAGCATCTCCCTGATGTCTTCTGAAGCACCTGCAATGTTTTGCTGCCTAATGCTTAAAATGCCACTTGCTCAAAGCAGAAGCCTACAGTGAAATATAGCTTTATAGAGGGCTGGGATCCACATTATCAATATTCCATTTCTCCCCACAGAAGAGAGCTGTTTAATACTAATTCAATATTTAACCAGATGATCCTTTCATTTTATTTAAAAAGGGACATTTGCCCTGATAACAAAGTTCATTCCTGTTGCTGCCCCAGGCTGAGCCAAGAGTGTGTTTTACCCAGAGTCATTCCAAAACACTTGAGCTGAATTTAGCTTTGTAAATTAAATATGTCCATCTCCTGAATTAAAGCCACATAATCCTTTGTGTCTGTGCTAAATCTGTGTCCTACTCTCCAAATCCAGCTGAAGAGCCAGTGGGGCATGGTCCCAGTGCTGATTGCAAGGCTGGGGACAGTCCTTGAGGTCATCAGAAAGATCCATCCCAGGGCCAGAGGACTGAACACTGCAGACAGCCCCACTCAGTCAGGATCAGCATTTCCTCTCTCCTTTTTTTTTGTGGATTAAATAGTAATGAATGCCACCTAATGTATTTATTAATGCTTTAAAGTCTTTAAAATTCTCTCCTTTATTTCATGGCTAAACTCATTTATTCCTGGTCATCCTTCAGGAGCAAGGCTTTCTCTCTCTGTTAGGATTAGCTCTCAGGGAAGTGCTGGAGGTGGCAGAAATTTTGGACTCTCATTATATCTGAACAAATCCTTGAAAGTTAACAGGGGAAGGTACATGGCTTCCTCTCTACCTGTCTCTCTACCATAAAAAAAAAAAAAAATTAAATTCCAATTGCATTTTCAACCACTCTTAGAGATACATAAAATACTATTTTTTGTCTTCACATGATGGCTCTTTTTTTGAGATACATGTTATGTGCAGCTACAATTCCTGGCAGAAACAGATGGATTCAAACAAAACCCTTTTTTCCATTTGTTGTATTTGCTGCAAACACTGACTGCTGTGGTGCTAATTAGTATTTACATCAATGAAAATCAAATTGGATTCTAAGATCATATCAGTCAATGAAGATTTATTTAACTTGACGAGTTCTGGCTTGGTATCAGAAGGCATTAATCATTTATGATCCCTCATGGGTTGAAGGATGTGCCTCCCACTGCTGCATTGCAGCATGGACAACCAGAACTGATTCATACTCAGAATAAATACACATAGTTGGCTTTATTTAACAAACTGATTCTGATTTCTGACCCTTTTTTACAACAGACCGACACAGTTTTCTCTGTTAATGGAGAGTTAAGTGACATCCTCAGGTGTTACAGAGTGACACTGACAATATTTCATAGCTTTCAATGCCCCCTTAGAACCAGAATATTTTCCAGAGGGCACTAATAGGTAGCTGATGGAATTTTTTACCTGTCAAAATGTTATTTTCCTCTTCTCCTCCATGTTTTGTTTTTTTTTTTTTTGAGAATTCATTTATGACAAGCAATGCGCTTTGACACGGAACTTTCCACTAACCACACCAAGGCAGAAAAAGGAATTGTCTTGGTGTCTCCACCAGACATTGCAGCTGAGGAAATGGAAACTCATTTCCTGCTGAATGTTCATAGCAGAGGGAAAATGATGCAGAGAGAAAACATGAAGTGAAGGCAGAGCAACACCTGAGCAATAGCTCCTCTGTGTAATTGTCCATTTTACATTCATAAGAAAGTTGTATTTTTTCCCTCTCTCTCCTGCTGCCTTTTAAGAGTTTTCTGATGCTAATGCTAAAATCTTTCTCATCTTTTATTGATCATCTCACAGCCATAGCTTTTCTCATTAGGCACCCAAAATCCTGCTATAAACCCAACACATTCCAGTAAAAATGCACATATATTTCATGGCTTTCCCTGGCACACACTCTGCCGATCCATCAGTGAACATTGTGCAAGAGTTTTTCTTTCAGAGCTCTTTGACCCCTTAAAGACCTGAAATAACATCAATAACTTCAAAATTAAACAAGATTTCATGTAATTATAAAATAAATCATGGGATGATTTGGGTTGGAAGGGATCTTAAAGCCCATCCAGTTCCATCCCTGCCATGGGCAGGGATAACTTCCATTGTCTCAGATTGTTCCAAGCCCCATCCAGCCTGGCCATGGACACTGCCAGGGATCCAGGGGCAGCCACAGCTTCTCTGGGCACCCTGTGCCAGTGCCTGCCCACCCTCACAGGGAACAATTCCTTCTCAATATCCCATCTAACCCTGCCCTCTGGCAGTGGGAAACCATTCCCTGTGTCCTGTCACTGCATCCCTTGGAAATTGTCTCTCTCCCTGTTTCTCTCTCCCATCCTTTCCTCCCTCCCTCTGACCATGCTGGTGCCTCCCCTGGGCTCCCTGTGCTGGGGCAGCTCTGCAGGTGGGGTCTCAGATGAGCACAGGGGTAGAATCCCATCCCAAATCCCATCTTTTCTCTTTCCTTACTGACCCTTGTGGTGAACGTTGGTGTTTCACACCCAATAGTCCCATCCACACATCCTCCAAATAGCATTGGAGCATTGTCTGAAATCAGTTAGTGGAAAAATCTGCCTGGAATTGCAGGAACAGGAGGATGAATTCAGCCATCACTGCTGGTCCTATCCAGCTCTGCCCTTCCATGTGAAATCCTTCCTCCTCTAACTGCCAGCTTGGGTGATGCTGCAATCATTGTGGCCAATAAAGAATGAAAACCCCAATTTTGAGCTGACTGCACCAAACAGACAGAGGCAGGAGTTAGAGAAGGCCTCTGGTTGCACGGCTCTGAATAAGGCACACCCACTGGCACCAAAACCTTCGATGGCAGGACACACAATCCTGCTGGGAAATCTCATGGCAACAAGCTCATCTTGTGTCTGCTGGTGTTACTCCACTCCATCCACTTGGCTTGGGACACTCACAGTGTTCAAAAAGAAAATGCCAGGTTAAAATTTGGTAAAAAACACAATTGAAATAAAATCTCCTTTCTATTTCTCACTGTAAACTTCTGCTTTTTATAAGAATCATTCCTGAATGCTCTGTTTCAAAACTTGTAACTCCACAGCTCGGATTTCTGCCACTCACAGCTCTTTACACCTTCTCCCAGTTTTTCTCTACCTGTTTGGAATTTTAATAGGAAGTTCTATTAGAAGATCATAACTTAATGAACCTGGAGGTTAAAGGATATTGGTGTGCTGCCTCAAAAGCAGTATTTTAATGAAATTATGTTGCACCATTGGGATTGGCATCCTCTGCAGACTTGCTATTTAAATTAGCAAGAGTATTTTGAAGGTTCACTGAAAAGGTTTAATTGACAGGGCCTATGAATACACAATTTTCCAAAGGCTTAAAATTCCTTAATTTGTGCTTATCAAGGCTTTAGATTAAGGAAGGTTGGTAATTGTATTTGCTGGAGTTCCTGTTAATGCTTCCACCTGAAGTAAGGGGTGTAGAGGAAATGCGATATGGATGAAATCCACTTTCTCCTTATTATTAGAGTATTTGGCTGGTTAAGATGCAAACAGCTTAATAAATACACATAATGGGAATGGCCTGTCTGAGTCTCTTGGCCAGACACAAGGACTGTGTTGGTTTGGAGAGCTGTCACAGCTGTTGCTATACAAACTGGAAAATCCTGATGTTTCCCCTCCAGCAGCCAGTCACACCAAATCCCAGCAACATTCACCTGGCCTGTGACAAAAGCCATGCAGGAGACCTCAAATACCTGCTGGAATTTCTACTGGGACATCTGGTTGCAGAATACACATCTGAATAAGTATATTTGATGTCAAGTTTTGTAGCTCAGATTTTTGGAAATTTGGAAATTTTTGCCCTGTTGGAGCAAGTCCAGATGAAGCCACAGAGTTGATCCAAGGGCTGGAGCTCCTCTGCTCTGGAACCAGGCTGGGAGAGCTGGGGGAGCTCACCTGGAGAAAAGGAGGCTCCAGAGAGAGCTCAGAGCCCCTTCCAGTGCCTAAAGGGGCTCCAGGAGAGATGGAGAGGAACTTGGGACAAGGGATGGAGGAACAGAACACAGGGAATGACTTCCCATTGGCAGAGGGCAGGGTTAGATGGGATTTTGGGAAGGAATTGTTCCCTGTGAGGGTGGGCAGGCCCTGGCACAGGGTGCCCAGAGCAGCTGTGGCTGCCCCTGGATCCCTGGAAGTGTCCAAGGTCAGCTTGGATGGGGCTTGGAGCAACCTGGGACAGTGGGAGGTGGCCCTGCCCATGGCAGAGGTGGCACTGGATGGGCTTTGAGGTCCCTTCCAACCCAGACCATTCTATGATTCTGTCTCTCCAAAGAAAAGCTCACCCCAGAAGGAACTGCTCCTCCCTACCCTCAACCATAGGAAGCAGAGATACCAAACCATGAGGATGAGGGTTTTTTTTCCCCCAGACATTGTGAGAGATTTTTTGAAGCCCACTGAGTTCTGTAAGAGAAATAACTTTATGAAGAGAGGAGAGTTCAAATTGCTCAATCATCAACACTCTAATGAAGCCTCTACCCTTGATTTTATGTAGAAGAGCCTCTGTCCATAGCAATTATAACTGAGGTGTCTGCCCTTGGTAAGTGATTGTTCTGGATATCAGCTGGCAGCTAGGAGGAAATGGAGGAATAGCAAATAAGAGTGGGACATAATACCTGTATTCAAAAATTCTTTGAGATTTAAAAATATTCCTTTGGACTGGTGCTTGGGTAATTTTTGCATTGGTTTTTTGTTTGTTTGTTTGTTTGTGTTTTTTTTTTCTTACTTTTACACAATAGCCTCACTCAGTAAAAAAAAATAATTAAACATCTAAAATAACATATATAGTAAAGTATAAAGTAAACATATAAAATAGTCAACCTTGTTGACTGTTCACTTGAACATAAAGGGACCATAAAGGCAAGGGAAAGCTTTATATCTACCTGGGCACAGGGCAGCTGAGAATTCCCTGTCTGGAGAAGTATCCCATATCTCAGACTGCACCTGAGGATTTCTCTCTCGTGTATTTCTATTCTTGCACAGTGCTGCTCTTACTCATGCAGAAGTAAATCTTCCTTTCCTTTTCTTCCCAGACAGCCTCCCCTCAGCAGCACATTCCTTACTCTTGTGGGGAATCTGAGGGATTTACCTAGGTGTTTCAGCCTTTTAGGATTTGAACACTGATTGAAAAAAACTGAAGGGACAGATTTGTTGTGTATTAACCCCCTGGTTTGTCGTCAGGATGGCCTCAATCTGTGCAGGACTGAGATTAAATAGATGCAACCTTGAAGGGCATTTTGTGTACACAAGAATAATCTCCCAGTGTGGTTTTTGTGGGCCTAAAATTCCCATGAGCAGCTGACTCCCCACTCCTAATCTGAGAGCAAAGACTGAACCAAGGCAAGGTTTGGTTGAGGAAGCAGTGAAAAATCATAATCCACACAATATCCTAAAGGATGTTTTTTTTTTTTTTTTTTTTTTTTTTTTTTTTTTTTTTTTTGGTGGGGTTTTGCTCATATTTGCAGTGTCAGAGGTTGCTGCAAATGGTGAGAACCCAGGGCATGTAGCTTTTATACAGGATGAATATTGAGGTTCAAGTCAAGGCTTTGCAAGAATGAAGAATTAGTAAATTTAAGAAAAAACAACTCAGTTTTGAAGGTGTTTCTGAGAATGGTGTCAACTTTCCTCTATAATAATACAGCATTTTGTTAAAGAGCCCTTGTAATGTGTTTAAAATGCTTCTCGTGTTGGGCAGCAAAGTATTGAACTGGAAAATCTATAAGTGTCCAAGCCAGTCATGCTTGGGTATGATCTATTGATACTGTCTCAAATCTTCAGCCTATTTGCATCATTTGTAGATATAAAATATTTCTTTTTGAATATTGAGTGCCTGTTGGTGTGTACAGCCCTCATCTCATGAACTACAGCAAAATTGGGTCTCGGTTCATCTACTTCAGATATTCCTGTCTAGACAAATGAACTCTCTGCCTAAATTTATCACTCAGGGGTAATGAACCATGGAAGTTTTCATTATAGTGGCAATGAATGCAAGCTCAAGGAAAAAAAAAATATAAACCAAACAAAAAAACCCTGGAAACAGCTGAACTTCCAGATGCACTTATGGAGCAAAATACTTATGAGGAGATAGCAGAAAGTTTTTACAGGAGTTTCTGACACAACATGTTCTGGGATACAAGTAGTTTATAATGGAATGTCAGGGGGCTTCTGCCTCCTGCTTGTTCTGCAGATGGCTTAGGAAAAGCACACAGATAAATGAGGAAGTCAACTGATCAAGGATTCTTTGTCTTGTGAGAAAAAACTGGTGCCTTCTGGTCTCTAAAATGTCAGGATTTTCATAGGGAAAATTGGCCCTTCACAAACTGTCATCAGTGAGGCCAGGTCTTCTTCTTCCTTAATTAATTCATCTTGGATGCAAGGAGTCTTCATCCAATATTTCACCAAGCAATCCCCTAAGCAAATGGATTCACTGACTAAAAACACAACTTTAGGAGTGTGAATCTCCTATATTTGGAATATAAAATAATGGCAGTGAAAGCCCCAGCTTTCAATATAGTGTGTAAAATTCATTCTAATTTCAGATTAGGCTGAAGTCACAGCTTCAGCCCCTTGAGGGGACCTAGCTAGACAACCTAATGATGAAAAGGGTGCACAGAAAAGATTCAAATATAAATAATTAATGTTCAGATTAATATGTTGACCATGTGATTTCTGTGATCTCTGAGGCTCACCTCAGAAAATCATTCATTCCATTATGATGATTAGCTACTACTTGTGGTTTGTAGTACAGATTTCACCACTCCCAAGAGAAAGAGCTCAGGTTTAATGTCTTGGGATTTTTGTCATTTCAGTGCACTCTGAAAGCTCTCTTCAAATCCACAATTCCAATCCCTTCCCAGCCATGTCCATTGGCTTTCCCACACTGCTTGTACAAGGAAAATTGCTGCCCATTCCTTGTCTGTTTAATCTTTGTTACAGGAGCTTTTTCCAGCCTTGTGCTGATGCCTCACCCCTCTAATCTAGCATGACTTTTCACCATTTCCCAAATAAAACTGAGGTAGGGAATGAAGCCAAAGTCCCTTGGGGGTCCCAGAGGCTGATTCTTCAGGGACCTCATTGGATTTAATTAACTTGTACAACTGACAATAATTTGAGATCATCTTATATAAGAATTTGTCTGTGCTCTTCCACGTGAGTACTAAACACCTATGGAATGGGTCTGGAATTCTCTCTTACCCAGCTATTAGCAGGCAGAGGAAGGAAAGGGACAATTAATTTGCATTTTCTCCAGGTCTTGGTTGTTCTCATCTCCCAGGAAGGGCAATTTTCTAATCGCTTCCCTACAGCTGCCTTGACATTTTTATTTTTATATTTAGAAATAAAAGGTCAAACCTTCCAACCACCAGTTGGTTTAACACCATGGAGGGCAAGGTGAATACCTTCCTAAATTAGCTCAGCACAAAGGAAGCTGCTGTTCAGCACTTATTTCCCACTGGCAGGTATTAGTATTCCTGAGGGAAATATGTACAGCATGAAGGAGTGTGTGTGTGGATTAAAAACATTTAATCCACCCAAACTGAAAAACTAAGATTCAAACTTAAAAAGACAAGCTGTTAAAAAAAATAAATGAACAAACAAAACAATGTAAATTAAGACCTTGGAAATTTATTTTTGTCTTGGAGTAAAGCAAGCTTATTCACACAATAATTATTATTCTTGTTGCATCCACTAGAGAAGTCTCCATTAAATTCTAAATTCAAGTTCTCATCAGTGGAAGAATACTGAATATGACACTTCTCAAAGGAGTTACTCTAAAAAAGGAAGAAACTGATGTGGTGGAGAAGTGGATATAAGAGTGAGAGTCTTCCAAGATTTTGAAGATGAAGAAATTACAGAAAATTATAATGATTTCCTATGGGGACTGCAGAATGCACAACGCTCTATCCATGCTGTTTTGAAGATATTAAATAAATATAGTACATCTGCTCCAGAGCATCGAGATAATCTGTCACAGTGGGAAGTTCCAGGATGATTATGTACATTTAGCTCTTCTTCTGCACATTCCAATTCCTCCCCTTCATTATCTTGCACACCAGAAAATCTTCCATTAGGAAATGAACAAAATCAATACTTTACTCAATCCACTAAAGAACCCTAGAGATGCAGAGTAATATCCCAGGATCGCTGGGGTTGGGCAAGTCCTTCCAGACCATCAAGTCAAATCCCCACCTTGTCCCCTGCCCAGAGCACTGAGTGCCACATCCAGGTGCTCCTTGGACACCTCCAGGGGTGGGGACTCCAACACCTCCCTGGGCAGCCCCTGACAATATTTAACAACCCTTTCCATCATTAAATTCTTCCTGGTGTCCAACCTGAGCCTCCTCTGGAGTAACTTGAAGCCATTTCCTCTTGCCCTGTTGAGAGATATGGGAAGAATTCTCACTTGATTTTTTTTTTTTCCCATGGCCTGTTGCAAACTGACTGAAAATTTGAGGGGTTTAAGATTTGTGTTTGTTTCCAAACAATTCAGGAATGTATGAGTTCATCCAAGTCTGAGGGAGGAAATTCCTTCTCACCTTTTCCAGTGCTGGAATCATTCACTGGCAGTGTATGAGGGAGGAGGTGCACCAGGCATGCTTAGCAAATATGAACTAAAAGGAAAATGATTACCAGGTTTTATGGAAATCTGCTGTGGTTCGGTGCTGTCATATTGTTTATGATGCTTTCATCTGACACAGATCCCTATTGTCCATATGGGAATCATTAGAAAGAATTGCTGCTCCTCCATTTGGTTCAGAGGAGTCATGTATTGCCTGTGCACATAAGGAATCAGCTCATGCAGGAGAAGGAGAGAGGGAGAGAGAAACATCTCCCAAGAAACAAGCTCCTGTCTCTTTTTTTTTTGGTGCAAGTGAAATAAAAGAAGAAAAGGAAAAGAGGGGGGGAAAGGCCTATAAATATTTCCCTCACTTACATGGCACACTAAAATCAAGGATTTCAAAACTTCCATTATCATAGGCAGAAGCTTATTATTAATGTGTTTTTCTTTTTCAGAGCTTCTTCCCTGAAATAGAATTCCAAGCCCATGCTGCGACTGTGCAATATTGTTCACTGCAAGCAACTATTTTGTTCTGCCTCAGAGGCAATACATTTTTACATTTAATTTTGCTGTGGGTATATACAACACTTGTTTATGTCCTTAAAATGTCTTTAAAAGAGATTTATTTCAATGCTTCTCTGGCAAATCCAGCTATGAAGGTTTAATTCTCTCCCTCACTCAGCGAGGCAGCACTGATATTTCATTTTGGTGGCTCATATGTCTACGAGGTAACACTGGACATATGTAATCATATACGTGAAGATAGATGCATAGATTTGTTTCATGTTCTCAGTGGAGCTTTAATTACAGAATTTTACTCCAAGTTTTATTACCAGCTTCACGTCTCTGTTTAGCCTCAAGTGCTGCTACTGAATTTCCATCTACAGTAAATTATGTTCATGTAAATAAATGCTCTTTCTCTGAGAAAAACACCAGTAAATGGCACATGAAAGATTTTCATTTGACCTGGTGCTGCTCCTTTGGGAATCAACATAACCTGAAATTTAACATGGGTGTGTGGGTGTGATTGCTGTCTGTCTGTGCTCCTGTATTACCATTTAATATGGATGGGATGGAAGCAGGAGCAGGGCGTATTCCAATGCTCACTATGAACAACAGAAGAAGACAAGGCTGCATTAGTTTATCAGTTTACAGCATGAGTTATTTTATTATATTTATGTTTATTATAACATTTATAAAAAATTCAGGGGGAAAAATGCCAATGTCATTGGTATTTCTCAGTGTTGTTCTGCTTGTTGCTCCAGCCTTTCAAACCTTGGTCCATTGACTTCACATATTGGAATTTTAGACATGTGACAGGGGAAATTTTCTTCTCACCTTCTCAGGAAATCATTGTCCTTTCCAAAAGCTCAATCACACTTTATTCCAAACACACTGTGACTGAAACCAAGGCATCACCTTCAAGCAGAAAGTTGTGTGTTAATGGCCCTGTTTGTTTAAGCATAGGAAAATATTTGCTTTAATCAGCAGTCTAATTAAACCTGATTGTTTTAACCTATGTATAATCTGTGTCATTGCTTAATAGTCAGGCAAAGAGCATGAAAAAATTGGTATAAAATATTGTCAAGCACTAATGTAAATGTCTGCTGGATATTCTTTGTCTTTCAGGGTGATTGGATAAGAAAAAGGACTTCCAGAAATTTAATGAGACTTGAAGGTGGGACACAAAAAATAGAAAACTTTTGTGCTGATTAACAGCAAAAAATGTTCTTCCTTCAGTGGGTTTCCATTTTGGACAGAGACCATCTGCTGGTGAAACTCTCAATAAAGGCAAGTTTTGCTTGGATAGTTCCATTATCAAAGATAAACCCCTGTAGCTGAAACTGCACATTTTAATTTTCCATTACTAGATTGCATCTCCAGATACTGTCAGACCCAAGTGACTGCCATTTAATAAAACAAATAAATACAATTCCAATGAAAATTGAGATAATTGTCATTGCAGCCTTAAACCTACATTTATGCTGATATGGCCATGCACTTGTTTTCTTTGTCTTTTTCTAAGCAAGCACATTTCTCTAATTCTATAGATATTGCAACCTGCAAACTGGAATTACTTTTCTATCAAAACTGTTCCCCATCAGTGGATAGAATATATTTGTCTCAGAGAAGTGCAGCCTTCAGCCTACACCAAACCTCGAGTTGAATTGTGCTATTAGAAACTGATTTGAAATGGTTCTCCATGAGTAATTGTTATTTTAGGAGCTGTCAATACAACTTGTTTTCAAATTCAATTTTTTTTACACTCTCCTAAATGCTTGTTAATTCATAAAACTGCTATAAAAGATTGCTGTTCTCCTTGTTGAAGGAACAAATTATTACTAAACCTTTCATAAGTGCATTATGTCCAAATTTTAAATAAAATTTCTCTTTTCTTGGAGGAAACTATGAAAGCAGGAAACAATCTGTATCTATGTAGAATTGCTCTCTGAAACCTGAGTCAAACTGGGCCCTTCATATTTCACCTGTTAAATTTCTGATACCTGTGTATGCAATTGGGACATTTGGCAATATGTTTGAGCACAACAATATTTACAGATTACATGAAATAAGTGAGGAGTAAAAAGATGGGGTACGGATTGCAGCAGGGATTGCTGAGAGGGAATGACAGGATCATTCAGCTGCAGGTGGCATTCATCATAAGAAAAAGTAAAATAAAACACACTGAGAGGAAGAGTTTAACTTGATTAGTCCAAATGAAGGGCTGAAATCTTACTGTCAGTACTCTGGAATGGGTTCTTAGGTTATACTGGATAATTCCAAGAAAAGTATCAGCTCAGTGCTTAGTCACTGTCAGAAAAAAATAGTTGAAATATTGAGAATAATTTGTAGAGCAGTGAGGATAAAAACATCATTAGGCTACTTAAAAAAATCCAAGAGGAACTCAGCTCCTTGGGAATGCTGTGCCTGGATTTCTGATCTCTTCCCCAAGACATCCCAGGGAGTTCCCTGAACACAGAGAGGTGCTCACAGAACCACAGGATGGTTTGGGCTGGAAGGAACCTGGAATGGGGTCCCCAAGGATCTTCAGGAGGGGATGGCAGGAGGAGGAGCCCAAATCCCAGCCTAAGGCCATCAAGACATCCAACGCAGCTCAGGATGCACAGTGGAGTTGGGTCCCCAAAACCAGGGCTCCCAAGGAGCAATCACCTTGTCTGGGTCCCTGCCAGGGCTGTCCTGGCAGATCCATCACTCCGGGGTCTGGGATCCATTGGGAGCAGCCCTCCAGGTCACCCTTCACCACATCAAGGGGACTTCAAAGGAAGCTGGAAAATAGCAGCTTTGAAATTAGGCAAAAGAAGTGGCTCTTCATCCAGGATTTAATGAAGTTACATGCTGGATCAGTCCATGTCTCACCAACGGGATGGGACCCTGACTGGCTGCAGACTTAGGATTTATTATCTGTCTGTATCATACAAGCAAAAAGCAAGAGACACAGAGAAACAACAACATCCATGCAAATCCAGATCAAAGACAAGATGGAAGCTCATGCAAAGCCTTTTTCTGCATATTCTTTAAACCAATTGCATAAAAGGTGAAAAGTCATTATACTCTAACCAATAAGAGAAGGAACCATGTGGGTTTAACATTAACAAAAGGACTTCTATGAACCTCAAACAATACACAATAATTCATTATATGAGATTGAAACTTCTTCTGTCTTTGTAAAGCATATATCTAGGACTTTTCACATCTTAAACTATCAATAAGTTTTTGTTCTTTCTTGTATTTTATGATAAATATAAATGTATTAACTTGGTTCTTATTTTTCTAGCTTCCCATGAGAAGGTTTTGAAATTTCCCAGCCTTTCTCAGCTTTATGTCTACTTTCTGGGGACTTTTTGCACTTTCTAAAATCTTTTTACCTTTTTATATTCCAACAATCTCTTCATGCAGGATTTAATGAAGTTACAGATCCTGAAAGGGAAACAGGACAAAGTGACAGAATTAAAACACAGAAAAGCAGAGCAGATGCAGGAAGTCCTAAGCCTACAATGAGTGAAACATTGCATGTGAGGTAATGAAGCTGTCAGAGGGGAGAATCACTATCCACTTCATTTGTTCTGACATTCCAACCTATCCACCAGTGGTTATTGGCAGAGACTAAGCCAGAAATATCTGTGGGTTTAGTTCAGCTGCACTTTCCAGGCGAAGTCTTGCAGTGTGAGGCTGCATTATGCATTATATGTTTATTTAACACAGATTTAATCTGGTGTGTGGGTCTGTTTTGCTTCTCTCAGTCACGGTTCCAGCAGGCTCCTCTTCAGTTGCCTTGCACAGCAGTTGGAGTTTTACTTCCCTGCTTTTCAAGCACTCTTCTTGGAATTCAGGCTTTCTGGAAAGGCCTTGATACAAAGGGGTTTTTATTATACTGCATACAGATTATCAGCTTTTGCAGATGAATTTTCTTATTTGTTTTGTCTTCTGATTTCCTTGGAAATTTTGATGCAAATCATGTGTGAAATAGTTGAGTAAGAAAGAAAAATAAATCAGAAAATGTCCATATCCCACTCTCTATTCATTACCCTCTTGAAATCTGGTAGAGGTGCTTCTCAGTCAACACATTTACAGCAACAGAAATTGGTAATACTAATCCCTGATATGCAGGTTTCAATATTTGCTGATAAACATAAGAAATTAAGCATTTTTGTCTTCCTTTCATAGGAAAAATGTATTTACATTTGCTGACTTCCTATGGTAATGAGGTTGATAAAATAGGAAAAAAATATTCATTTGGGAATAGAGAGCCTTAAGTTTTCCTATAGTCAGGTGTTCTATGAGCTCTGGGAATGCAATAACATGTGAATACACATAAAATAAGATCTTGTAACATCTCGCTGTCCCAGGTTCACTGAAGTCCAGTGGAAAACATTTCAGTCTCTGCTTTCATCTTTCTGAATTTCTCCAGAGTCAGACCTAGGCTTTGACATTAGCATGGGCCAAACCTCATAATCCCAACTCAGAAAGATCTTAGGTGATTTGTCCTTTCAGGGGCTTGATCCATGGAATCACAGGTCAAATCCCAAGGTCCTTCATTATCTCAGGTCCACTGTTAGCCTGGCCAAACTCCCCCGACTTTAGGTAAGACTGGAATTAATATAAATGTTTCAAATTTGAATGGAAATTAATGAAACTGAAAAGCCATTGTAATATCATCATTCATCACAGAACTGATTCAGCATCTGCTGATTGAAGCCTTGTCTCTTGGGATTTTATTTTTGTTGCCACCCAGCCCATAGAACAGATGATGGACACATTCCTGAAGTATTTCTGTTGAAATAAGAAATTAGATTCTCACTTTTGAAGTGCTTAAGCTGAGCTTTTCCCAAGGAGCTTGCAGTGAGTCACATCTTCATTAACCTTTGCCTAATAAGAGACTTCATAAACAAAGAAACATCCCAAAAATCTGTGGATTATAATAATTAACAACAAATGTCCACATCACACTTTAGAATCACAAGGCTGAGACAATTCCTCCCACAGAAAAGGATCTTGGTGGCATAATATAAACTTCTTATTGAAGATTTCCACAACTGCATCCATTTCCTTCCTGATTTAGTCAGCTTTGAGTACAACAGGCTCAGTTTATGATGTTTAATTGGAGCTGGATGCTTGGAGATAAAAACCACATTGTTTATTTTCTAATTCCACATTGTATTCAAATTCACAGTAAAGTGAAAAATTTGATGTGGGAAGATTTTAAAAATGTCTTTGAGATTTTTAATTCATTTCAGACAGCTTTGAAGAAGAAAACTTGGGAAAACGAGGTCTTTGTGGAGCATAGGCAACATCATCTTATATAATGATTCAAATGGTCTACCTTTTTGTAGATGAGAAGCACATGCCATGCATAAAAATACACACTTGGGGAGGACTTGAACAGCACTCTGGCAAATAAACTCAGAATGCTCCTTTTCAGCTAGGATATATTAAAAATTATTACCCTCAGTTAAATAAGCAAGTAGAATTTATTGCTGTAATTGTCCTTGAAAAGGAGTGTCCTGGTGTAGGATATTAAAAAGTGTAGAAGCACTGGCATTAAAATCAAGTATTCCATGGAGCTGGTGATCCCTGGAGGTCCCTTCTAGATCAGGATCTTCTGTAAACCCACCACAACTCTCTCTGAAAGGAAAAAAATGTCTCTGTTAGGGACCTAAAGATGGCAATTTCACTGAGAATTAGGACTTTAGTTCCAAAATATAATAGACTTCCTGAAATTTGAGCTTTTTATTTGTCAAGGAAATTTTAGCTTAAGGTTTGGGAGAGGAAATCTGGAAAGTTGTGCCATTTGGGGACAAATACCACCAGAAGAGAAGAGTTGCATAGGTAAGTGAAGCAAAATATAACCATGGGAACTGCTGATTTTGTTCTGTTCAAGAGCCTTGTTATTTTTTAAGCCAGGAATTAATGAATTTTTAAGATGTGGCCTTTTTTGGCTTTTGCAGGGAGTTGAGAAGTACATGAGGCCAGATGAAGAGTGGGGAGAACACTGGCAAACCACCCACATGCCCAAGTCGTGTGGACATAAACCCCATATCCATCAGCCTAGAAATTCCTTCCTTCTCAAGGCTATTCATGACTTCAGCTAGTGAGAGATGTAGAACCCTATTTATAGCAGTGCTGCACCCTCAGTTCTTCCTTTAGAGCACTAATGAGGCATTTCACAGCTGCTGAAGGGAGGAAATTTTAATTCTTCACATTAAGCCCACGGCTGGACTCTGGAGCTGCAGATTCAAGTGTCTGGTGCATCATTTTCTAGCTGTCAGTAGCAGAGACTGTCTGTTTCCTGGATCATACCAGCAGAATATCCCAGACCTTTAACTGGAGTGCTGAAAAGAAAAAAAAAGCTTGGAGGGTCATAAACTTTTATAGAGTTACACAGTAAAATAGGGCAAACGATATGCATGCCTGCCCAAAACTGGGACAGGCTCTAATCTTTTCCTTCACCACATAAAAGGTTCATTTTCTGCTGCAGATTTAAGGCATTAGTCTAGGAAACCCCAGGAGCTGTTGTGAGCCTTGGAAAATACTGAGTTTACAGTTGTGAAAGTGCTGGCAGGGAACTGATCATCTGAACATGCTGTAAAAACCATGGAATCACAGAATCATGGAATGGTTTGGGTTGGAAGGGACCTCAAAGCCCATCCAGTGCCACCCCTGCCATGGCAGGGACACCTTCCACCAGCCCAGGTTGCTCCAAGCCCCGTCCAGCCTGGCCTTGGACACTGCCAGGGATCCAGGGGCAGCCACAGCTGCTCTGGGCACCCTGTGCCAGGGCTTCATGGCCACCTTCAAAAATATTTGAGTGCTCACAATTCCAAACCTATTCTGGTGGAGATCTACAGCAAAATAATTTTCCTCTTCACTTTTGTCATGTTGGGCTTGCTCCTATTTTATTTTCTACCTACTGGAGATCCAGCTGGGATGGATCTTCATCAGAAGTGTGGGAAGGAAAGGAGATCTGGGATGTCTTGAGCAGAGTAGACAAATTGACACTGAATAGCTGAAAATTTCATTTTGAAAATTTGTCTTGTCAAAACTGAAAGCAAGATTTTTTTTTTTTTTTTTTTTCCCAGTTTCTTTGGAAGGTTTCAGTACTTGCTGGAATTGATCCTTTGGAGGCCATGGTTTGTGACATCCAAAGGGTGGAGGATTTTCCACCTTCCCCGGGCAGATTCCTCATGTTTCTGCCTTCAAGCTCAGATCCAGGGCAGAAATCACCCTCTGCCATGACCTGGGGAAAGTCCCCTCTGAAATCCAACAGTTCCTGTCTCAGAATTCAAATGCAAAATTTCATAGGGTTTTTTAGTTGGTTGGTTGGTTTTGTTTTGGTTTTTTGGTTTCTTTTTCTTTTTGTGCTGAGGGTGGGGGTGGTTGGTTTTTTGGTTTTCTTGGGTTGTGTGGTTTTTATTGTTTTTTGGGGTTTTTTTTGTGCTTATTTGGTTGGATTTTATTTGTTTTCTTTGGAAAATTCTATGTAAAATCAAATATGACCTTTCCACAGAATCATGGAATCATTAAGGTTGGAAAAGACTTCCAAGATCATCAAATCCCACCTTCCACTGAACCCTACCATGTCACTAAAGCACATCATGGAGTTCCACACCCAGTCATCATCTGGACACTTCCAGGGATGGGGATTCCACCACTGCCTGTATCAGGGCATGATCACCCTTTCCATGAAGAAATTTTCCTAAAAGCTTTAAATCCTGTCCCTTACTAATATCACATCTTAATGCCAAACAAACTAATTTCCCCACATGAACATTTAACACAGATTTTTTTGCTTCATTCCTACCTGTTTTTTCTTTTGACTTTAACCTTTCATTGTCTTGAAGATGAAGGAATTATCTCCCACTAAAAAACATCAGGACACTTTCCCTAGGGAAATAAACTGACCTAGGCAAAGACAATCTTTTTTACTAAACAAGATTCTAATGGTTTTGTTTACAACTATTTTAGAATAATTAGTAGGGTTATCATGTTTGACAGTAAATGTAGGAAATTGTAATGGTTTACAAGTATTTCCTTCTAAATGTTTTAGGCTAAACAGTTACTTTATTGTTAAAACCATTCATGTTTCACAATTTTTTTTCTAGCATGTTGTTATTATTGGACTAGTATTTTATTTTTATTTCATATATCATTTTTTACTAATGACAGCATATATTAGGCCATTGTTACCTCAGAACATTATTGTGTTCAATCATTACCCCCAGAAGCTTTAGATATTATTCTATTTAATCACATATTTTAATTCAGATACGTATTCAGTTAAAGTTTTCTCCACAGCTGGAGAAAGGTATTTCACACTTCTCCAAGCAGTTTATCAAATATTCCACTTGCCAAGTTGCCTATTAATTTAGACATCACCACTTGTCACCAGATTTGGATAAATGAGCATTTTCAATAAACTTAAGGCATCTCTGAAAGCAGATGTTAATTTTGTATTCATGCTGCTTTGAAAATAAGAGTAAAAGTACTCAGATAATAAAACCATCAAAACCCAAAAAAAAATGCATTCAACTGTTCTCTTTTAAGAAAGACATCATTAACATTATTATTATTATTATTTAGCTTTCTTTCAGGAGTTTATTGATACTTCATATATAACCTTGCACTTTAAAAGTGCCAAAGCTATGGTTGGTCCTGATTGCCCAGCAAGGCATACCTTCTGACAGTTAAGAGGTAATTAAACAATTAGACAGAAGTTAATAATGAAGAACTAGGCATATCTTTTGAAATGACAGAATTGAAATTTCTAGTTGTGGTTTATTTTTTATAACAGATAGTTTTGTCTGTCTGTGCTCCTCTTTCCTCGTACCTTTCACTTGGGAGTCCCCTGTACCTGTCCCATCAGGGTGTGCTCACAGTCTCCTGGTTTGTGCAGGAAACTTCTGTCTCCTCATCTGTTCTGTTGCCTCATTCCAACTTTGTGCCACAACCGGTCTTTCATCAAAAACACTCCTGTAATTTTTGGCTTTGAACCAGCTCTGCTCACCTTGCACTCCTGGAGCAGCCCACATGTGCTAATCCTCCTGATTTTCTGTCTCATTATCATCACTTGAGGTTATTTTTTTCAGCACGGGTGCATGCACATGACAGATGAGGTGTCAGTCTGAACTGATCCTTCCAGTCTGGAGACTGGGATGTGGCAGAGACAAATGACTCTTCCATTTCCACTGTCTAGTGGGCACTGGTTGTGCTTACTTTTCCTTTGCCTTGGAAAATTCTGGCTGCCTCATCCCTGGAAGTGTCCAAGGCCAGGATGGACAGGGTTTGGAGAAACCTGGAATAGTGGAAGGTGTCCCTGCCCATGGCATGGGATGGAATGAAATTACTTTTAAGGTCCCTTCCAACCAAACCATTCTAGGATTCCATCCAACCCTTGGCAAAATAAGCTCCCCCGCCATGCTTGTGAAGCCTCTGGTTTATCTCTGATTTAATAAATAATGCATGGAAACCACAAATAACAAGATATTAATTATGAGTGTCTCAGCAAAGAGAGATTAAAGAAGAGTCAGCATCCAGGCTTATGTTGGAGGGCACTGCCAGAAAGGAAAGCTCCTTCCATCCACGCCGTGTGATGAATAATTGTAGACAATCCATTGAAACTTATTCCCAAGGAGCTCATCCCACCAGTCTGGTCTAAATGTGCTGAAAGGAGGAACTAATTAGTGAATAAGTTGCTTCCACCAAGTTGAGTGGGCATCAATCACATCCTGCAACTGGGGCAACCCAGCACTGGGCAGCGCTGCACGGCTGCTGTTTTTTGGGAATGGGATCCCAGTGAGCCCAGCCCAGCTGCTGTTGTTTGGGAATGTGCTGCTGAGGTGCCCGAGGAGCTGCCAGCCAGCACCAGGTAGAGGCAACATGTTATTTGTCTTGTAGGACATGAGAGGGTCTGATTTAGTCCCTTTGTTGAGTGTTTTGGTGGGGTTTTTTGGTTTTTTTTTTGTTTAGTTTTTTTTTTTTTTTTTATAAATGCAGGAAGACAAGCTGGAGTTCCATGATTAATATGGAATCCAAGTCACCCCGGGTACAAATATGGATTAGGATCAAAGTGCCTTTGTGTTAAATGAGCCATATCATCCAAGAGAGAGTTTGTGTCAGGTTTATGCTCTCAAGTGGCTTTGTCTCTGCACAGAGCTGGTGGGATTTGATCTGTCAGGGAATCTGCTGGCTAAAAGTTAATCCATCAGCAGTTTTGAAAAAATCAGATTCATAGAAACATTGTTATTGGAAAAGACCTCCAAGATCACCCCTGGAATTATTCAAGCCCAGGTTGGATGAGGCTTGGAGCAACTTGGGCAAGTGGAAGATGTCCCTGCCCATGGCAGGGGGTGGGACGAGGTGACCTCTAAGATCCCTTCCAACCCAACCCATCCTGTGATATTAAAGCTGCCCTGCTTTGTTTTCCAGCCTCAAAAGAAGATATAAGCAGGTTACAGAGAGCCATGGTGAGCCATAAAGTGGGATCAGACGGAAGAAATGTTTCTCAGCAAGCACAGCAAAGTCTGTGTGTGGGCAGGTAGGGGTTTTGGAGGGAGCACTTATTTCTCTGCTGTTGGGAGGTTTCTTGCTCTCTATTGTCATGCAAATTCCAGCTTGAGGAGGTGAAATGTTGGAACTGACACTGGAATACATTTTGTGCAGAGTCTCTCCTTTATTTCCCGACCACTGTCAGTGCCTGCTCACTCCTTTGCAGTTGCAAAAGAATTAAATCCTGTCAGCAGCTCCTCCAGGCAGCAGAGCCAGCATTTGCAACTGCATAAAACATCTGCATTTTCTTCCAATTACCCATTTCAGGGTTGTATTTCCTGCAGTCCTACTCGTGTATAGATGGCTTAAGGGCAGAACTTTTTTACCCACCCATAATAAACTGTTCACCTAAAATAAAAAAACTCCACAACTGTCCCTGCAAAAGACCCTTGGTTTCATGTGAAGTGTGGACCAAAGTGAGCTCCTGGGAATGTGCTCACAATGTGAGTCTAATTCTGAACATTGAGCTCCCTTTGTTTCACACTGAAGTGCTTCCATGGGTTTCAGGCTATTTCCTTTTAAGCATTTAAATAAATAGTTTATCATGGAGTGACACAAGACAGCATCCTTCTTTACAGCCTTTTAAAGATATTCAGTGGGTTTGTTTTATTCAACTTAGGCAAAAGCATAAAGCTTTAAAGGCATTTTAAACTGTTACATTATAAATGTTCTTTGTAGCAAAAGAAAAAACCTCAAAACTTAGGGATTTCTAAAGATTTATAGGGTCTTTTGTTTTTCTGTTTTTCCTCACTCTTTCAAGCTGCTAAACAAACATCAAAGCATTAAATGGGGACGCACCATCCAAGTGCATTTTTCTGATACTGGGTGGGAAGTTTATGAAAGGAAATGAAAATTAATTTCAAAGGAAAGGAAATTAATTTCCAGCTATGGTATAGAAAAGGCATGGACCAGATATTATTGATATGGATAACTCCTGCTTGTAGCACCACTGTGGTCCTCTCCTGTGGAAGCCCAGGGCAGGGGGAACATTCCTCTGCCTGCCCTGAGGAGTTCTGACTCCCAGGGAAGCACTGACTTTGACCCTCATTCATAAAGAAAGCCTCCAAAGCCTCAAGATAAACTAGAGACCACAAAAGTGTGAAATAGAATATTGAGAGCAGTATTGTATGTCACTTAAGTAAAAAAATTAAGTTTTGGGATTTTTAGTATGTTGTAAATGAGGACAAGATGGAAAGTATAGAGTTTTTCTTCCTTCTCCTTCCTTCTTCTTCATAAGTTTAAGTAGTATCTTGTAATTGGGTAGAAAAATCCACATTGTGGGTCTTTAGGGGTCAGTTATTGGGTTAGAAGGGAAAATAATTTAGGTGTCACTTCTTAACTGGGCGACAGTTTTTGATGAGGCTTAAAAGGCCTTGTGACATAAGATTGTTAGCCATTTTTGTGCTGTTTTCATACATACAAAGTCTTGCACAGACAGTGTACTGAAGCTTTGATAAGATCACAATAAAACAAGAAGCTGAAGACTGAAAAGGTCCTGTGCATCTCCTTTTCCTGACACAGAACTGCTCCAGGAGTGTTTCCCCCATCAGGGGTGCCACCAAGGGGAGGCCCAACAAAACCATATTCTCCAGAGATGAAAAACCTTGCAGAGCCTTTTTGTCTCTTCAGCCATTCTGCTGAGACTGTGGATGGAGTTACCTGTGCAGTTGGTGGGGATGTCCCCACTCAGGTGCAAATTACCTTGTTCCAGGGTGGCCAGGAAATTCAACCAGATAATACAATTGCTATGAAGCCAAGCAAGCTTCAGGTTATAACCTACCAATGGAAAAAGTTGGGACTCAAAGGACACAAAAGGTTGTTTGACATGTGAGCTTCAAATTTTTGTGAAGCTCAGTGTGCTTAATTTGACCCAGCTGGAGTCTCTGGGAACATTTTAGGGACACACATGATGGGAAAGGTTGAAAAACTGCTGCCCAGTCTCCATGAAAGATAATTGTCTGCACTGGAGGTGACTCATAACTGCCGCTTTCTCCTTTAAAACAAGAAACCTTTCATAAAATATAAGCAATTTTCTGTCTCACCTGTCTTCCATACATGACAGATGAATTGCTGTGAAAAGTCTTTCAAAGAAGCATCTGATCAAAGTTTCCCCTCCACCTTCCATGAAAAACTGCTAAGTGTGCAAAAAATCTCAGGAAACAAAACAAAAAAAATCAGGAGTGACTCTGAAGCTAAAAAATCAGCATAAGAATATTCACAATTCCCTTATTGCTTGAAATGGAAGGGCAAAAGCCTTCAGATGGGAGATTTTTAAGTCTATAAATCAACATTTTCTTTCACTTGTATAGATCTTTACCATGACAGGAGAGTTTTGGTGAATGACTGCCTGTGACTGCACTCCCAGGAGGAATTTCTCCTTAAAATCCTGAGCGTATCTTACAGAGATTTCCTCTTGTGAGCTCTGCCTAACAAGGGAAACACAGCTCAGACAATTCCCTGTTTGCCAAGGGATCAGTGGGATGGAGACGGGGATCACTTTGGGGCTGAAGGATGCTGAGGGAAGCCTGACTCATCCATCCCAAATTGAAACACTGAGGAGAAACATTCCTGAGATCCCGGCAGAGGAACCAACAGGTGACAGTGCTGACACCTGATCTAACCCAGCCTGGGGACATCTGCCATCAGTCACTTTGTGCCATAAAAGCCCAACCCCACTTTTTAATGGAAGTATCTTCTAACATCCCCTCCTGGGAGCATGTGGAGATTCCTCCCTGGAGTGGGGACACCCTCAAGGTTACTCTTTGAGGCTGAGGAAAGAGATTTGGTCACTGGAATGGGTGAGTGACATCAATCCCGACTTAACTGTTTTTCTAACTTTAATATCATTGCTCCAATAAATAGTGCACCACATTAGTTATAGCTGCCTGTACTATGCATTAAATAATTCTGATTAAAATCTTTCAGTTCAAGCATTCTCATTATTACTATCATGCTAATTGCAGGGATACAACTCGGGAAGGGCTAGGAAAGGGGAAGAGGATGGGTTTTTTAGCCTCTTATTTGAGACTTTCAGCCTATGCTTCTAAGATAGGATTTATTTTACACTCTTCACCTAATAAACATTTATTGGAGAAATAATTTTCCCTTTGTGGGTCCTTTTGGAAAAATGTGCCTTCTGAACATTGAAATAATTGGAAATCTTTGTTGTTTGGTAGTCTCCAAGGCCTTGTGTTTTGCTGACACAGAAATGTCTCTCTGGCTCCTGGGACAAATAAAAACTGTGCCACAATTCAAGGGGTTGCCTTTTCCTAATCTTAAAACTCTGGAGAAATGGACACCACTAAGTGTGAGTTTTCTCAGCCAGCTGAGGGCTGGTTAACAGTAACCAGTTTGCACTGGTTAACAATAACTCAGCATTCCCTTTTCACCCTGAATTCCTGAAGGAACTGAAAATGTAGTTCAGGCAAAATGCTTGATATGTGTATTCCTGATTGCTTGTATAGGAAAGGCTGGTCAGACATGGGAAAGGGCTGCCCAGGGAAGTGGTGGAGTCATCATCCCTGGAAGTGTTCAAAAAGTGTGGATGTGCTACTTGTGGCCATGGTTTAGTGCTGGGTTAATGGTGGGACTCCATGATCTTGGAGGCCTTTTCCAACCTTAATGGCTCCCTGATTCTATATGTGTGCTGTAGTTTTAATTAGACATTTTAAATAGACTGCTATGATGGGATTTTTATTCATTTATTATTCCTTAATTACTTAGCTAGTCTATTATAATTGAAATATGTGTTCTGTGGTCTCGTATGAAAAGAGATTGAAAGCTAAACATAGGAGCTTCTCAGTGGATGCATTAATTGGGAAGTCAGATAATCAATAAAGGGGAAAACTAAATTAAGGACAATTTAAAATACTCATGGCAAAAAATACTCAATCAAGGAAATGGAGGGATTTCTCCAGCAGAAACTGGGCCTTGTCCCCTCCCATCTCTGGGGATGAGTGGGCTGATGTCCATCCCTGCCCTGGTGGCTGGGGATGTGCCAGAGCTCACCTCTGGGTCAGGGTGGCTCCGTGTGGAGGAAAAGTCTCTCCTCCAGCCCGAGCTTCCAAAGAAAGGCTCAGCAGTCTCTGTTGTTCGGTCTCAAGGCAGTTTATTGCAAGTTATCTAAAAGATTTTCTTCTGGGGCTGCTGTGGTTTGCTCACAGCTCAGGCAGAGGCACACACACACCCTGACATCCTCTCTTCTCTCCCGGCCCAGGGCTGCTGCTCTCTTTTATATGGTACATTACGTGTGACATGGTTACAATTTTCCCCAATGCCTATTACCTATATTAAATGGTGCTTTTCTATCTTTTATATGGTACATTACGTGTTACATGGTTACAGTTTTCCCCCAATACCCACTACCTATATTAAATGGTTTTTTTCTACTCTAAACCAATCTGTGAGGGCCATCACCAAGAACATGGAGGCAAGGAAGGAGAAAGAGGAAGGACAGGACAGGCCCAAATCCCTCCATCTTAAAACCTCTGACCCCCATGTACAGGACCAAAAACCCCCCTGTACAGCACTCAAAAATTCTTCCCTCTACTTTGTGACTACTTCTACTATAATATCTAAACTTTTGTGACTTCTTGTTGTTCCTGCAAGGTTGGTAAATCATTCCATGGCTCAAACCCAAAATCACAGCTGTTTCCAGCTGCCTGCCAGGGTCTCAAATGCTTCTGACCTGGGCCTGGAACCTCTAAAAATGTCTGAGGGACATTTTGAGTTCCGACAGGGATGCACAACCTCCCTCACGAAATCCAGGGCTGGGTGACCTCCATCCTTGGAAGCCAGGCAGAAAATGATGGGCTCCAAATTCCTGAGGCACAGTGCTAAATCGGGGGCACAGAGTGGCTGTTCTGGATGCCTGACATGGCTTTTAAAAGGTGGCCTACAAGTGCAATATTTTAGATTAAAACCTTGCAACCATGACTCTGTAACAGAGGACTGATGACCTGAAGCAAAGGTTTTTGTGTTTCCTGCATTGTTAGAAAGCAGCAGAGTTTGAAGTGTACAGGTTTTGCTGCCCTGCAAATGGATGAAGGGGTAGGAAAGCCCAACTAAATATCATTAAGATTAAATAATCATCCTTTTACAATATGGAATCGTTTAGATTGGAAAAGACCTCCAAGACCAACAAGTCTGACCTCTTGCTTCCCTCAGGCCCCATGGAGTCAGGACACAAAAGGTTGAGACTGTCAGAAATATTTTGTTACAACAGGGTGACCAACAGTGCCAGTTTGGCTGGAGTGAAAGCAGACTCATATTTAGGCAGTGGCATTAAAGGCAGCTCTGCACAGCTTCTCTGGGCACCCTGTGCCAGGGCCCACCACCCTCACAGAAGGAATTCCTTCCTGACATCCCATACCGATGGGCTTCAATGTCCCTTCCAACCCAAACCATACTGGAACTCTAGAATTCTTATGGAGGGAAGTCAGAAGGATTTTTATCAGAGGGAGGAGAAGACAAACTAATATATTTTACCATGAAACAAGAGTATTTGTTGCCAACTGCTGTTTTATTTTCACTGGAATCTGAAGCACCAAAATGCAGCTGTTTTAACCTCCTCCATCCCTCCCCTCCTTTAATTCACTGCTGCCACATTATTTGGAACAGGAATTTCAAACTGCAAGTTTGTAGATGAGCACACATATGCCCAAAAATTAAATATCCCTGTTAGTGGCCTTGGACTTAACGTAGAAACATGGGCAAAAAAAGGTTTTAAATTAATAAATTACATGGGATATTGAGTAACTTTAAATAACCTTCTCTTCCAAGGCTTTGTCTCTGGTCAGTGCAGAGATTAACCCAGAAAAGAAACTAAGTTCCAGCAATCAAGAGAGTGATGAGCCTGATTAATCCTCTCCATTACTGCAGAGGGAAGAAAGGAAGATAAGACTCATCAGACAAATGTTGGCCTTCAGGAACTCTTCCTTTGCATATTTGCATGCATAAATTAAATTAACTCAGGCAGCTGCTTGAGCCCCAAAGTTTCAGTTATTAAAATGATGACTATGTAAAAAAGGTACAAGATATTGCAAGGATTGCTGTACAAAATATTAATTTTTTAGGTTAAATGCAGGTTATGGGCTCATCCCTGATTTTGCCATGTGTTTGGCCATAGAAGAACTCCCAGTAATCATTACAAACTAATATAATGGAGGTTTCTGCTCATAATTATAAAATTAAAATTAATATAGAAGAAAGGCAGTAGGTGAACACTGCCATGGTCCTGTACAGATCACCGAAGTGACTGAATCTGACCCTAATTAGTCATTCTTGATTATTCTTATACTTTAATTTTTGTACGTTTCTGCACAACTAAAACATATCAATAAACAGATACATAAAATAGTTTAGATGCTGTTGAAATCCCAGCACTAAAAATTGATCCCAAGAGAAAAGAAAGTGCCAGGATTCTTTCAAAATAAGAAATAAATTGTTCTTTTTTTACAGCTTAATCTTTGCTGTCTGATTGGATCTTCTTGACATTATTTCTATATGAAAGAACAAAATGCACCCTCTTTGGTAGCAAGAAAGTTCCATGGAGATGCACAGAGTGTTTTACAGTTTAGTTATAATAAAGTTTGTGGCAATTAATAGTACTGGTGGACATTCTCTTGGCAGAATTTAAAATTCATGTGGTCAAACAACATCAGTATATTTTCTAATAGATTAGAAAAGACTCTAAAGTGAATACCCCAAACCTGATGAACAGAAAGGATTGTGCAGAGGCACATTCGCAGCATTTCTGTAGAGAAAAGTGGAAGAAGAGAAAGAAAAACCACCAGAAGCCTGGATTAATGCACGTGGAGCAGCACAGCTTCTTAAATCCTGTGTGACGGCTCAAACAGGACAACATGGAACAGCTTCACAGGACATGGCCAAGGAGATAAATCTGGCAGCAGCAGGTGTTCATTTCCCCCAGGACACTCCTAAAAGTGCTTAAAACCAGTGGGTTATCTACTTAACCTTGTTCTCAAGGACAGAGCAGAGAGGGAAATCGGCTCTTGCCGTGGAATTCTTGGGAAATGTTACATAAAAAAGTAAAGACACTGCTCATTATAACTCAGTGCTCCTTTCAAAACTGCCAGAGATCAGCGAGGCCAAGAGCTCTGCAGGATTTAAAAATCAATTGGATAATTACAGTGATCCATGAGTCCTCATAGAAAAGACTAAACAAAGCCTGGTTTCCTCTTCCTCAATAAATAAACAAAGCACATGTCTTGGAAGGGAAAATAAAGGTTCAACCTTCAGGGTGCAAGCAGCCTCTAACTAATGGGGTTTGGGAAGGAATGCTCAGGGAGAAATTCTGTACCTAAGCCAGGCTTGATGGTTTGGGGCTCAATGTAGGCATCCCACATCCCTCAGGCACTGGGAAATCAGAGTTTGAAGAGATATCCTTGTGCTGTGGTCAGCATCTCCAAAGGCTCCCTGCTTACTGAGCGCCTAGCATGGAAAAACTCCCTTGAGGAGCAGCTGAGGGAGCTGGGCAGGGGCTCAGCCTGGAGCAAAGGAGGCTCAGGGGGACCTTGTGGCTCTGCACAGCTCCTGACAGGAGGGGACACCCGGGGGGTCGGGCTCTGCTCCAGGAACAGGGACAGGAGGAGAGGGAACGGCCTCAGGCTGAGCCAGGGGAGGCTCAGGGTGGACATTGGGAAATTCCTTCAGTGGAAGAGTGGTCAGGCACTGGCACAGCTGCCCAGGGCAGTGGTGGAGTCCCCATCCCTGGAAGCGTTCAAGGAATGAGTGGATGTGGCTCTTGGTGATCTGGTTGAGTTGGAAACTCTGGGATTCTGTTGAAGGTTGGATCCTGTGACCTCAGAAGCCATTTCCAACCTCAATGATTCTGTGGTTCTTCCCCTTTTTGGCAAAGAGAAAAATTCACCCCATTTCCGACCTATTTCAAGAGAAGTTTGTTCCCTCCTGCTTGGAGGAGCTGGAGGAATCTGCCCCAGCATTTTGGGGAGGGACAGAAGTCATGGCATTAAATAAAGCATTTCAATTCTCTGTACAAGTGGGATTCCCCCTGACTGCAGTGATTCTGGAGGGCAGAGCTGTCTGGTGGGGATGGCACTTGTCACACACAGCACAGGGACAGCAGCTCAGACCCTGAGAGGCAACTGGCACAGGATAACAGAGTTAGGATTAGTGAAAAGGTGATGTAAAAAAGGAAAAATAAAACTGAGAAGGCCTTAATTTACAACATTTCACAAGATTATTTATAAATTCCATCGAACCCCAAGTTAACACTAATCTCAGACTCCCTCAGAGAATTTTGGTGTTGTGGCACCCAGGTTTCACACACTCTCCACTGAGGGAGGTTTGTCAGACTGGCAGCACCTTCTGACAGCTAAAAAATGTCCTATTTAGCCTTTTTTTCTTCATCAGCAATCTAGTCCCTTCAACTCATAAGAAACAGTCAAATTTATTCCTCCATGAACTCCTCTTGGAATCATGTGTGTGTGGATGTGTGTGTTTGTATGTGTGCGTGCAGAAGTAAAAATACAGGACAGGCACAACCTTTTTGCTTCCCATTTGTGACTACTCCCCCAAAGACCCCTCAAGTGTAGCCAGGAAATCCACAGGATATATTATTCCTAATAATCTCCTGGCAGCCTCTGCTCCTGAAGCATCCTTTCTCTTCCTGCAGTGAAATCTGAAAAAAATAAAAAATAAAGGCCAAATTCCCCCTTTTGCAAGGTGGACTTGCCATTAAAATTAATTACCTGAGAACCAGTCTATAATGTCCACAGGTATGGAAATAATAAAAATTAATTGACTGAAAGTATTCATAAAATATTTGGAGCAAAGGTCATTAATTTGTGCTCGCTGAAACAGAGACTCGCATGCTTGAATTACCCAAATACTTCAGCAATAAAATAAATAAGAGGTGCTGCAAAAATAAGTGACTACAGCAAGGCTCTGCAGTTTTGGGGGTTTGGATCCCAGTTCTAGGAGGGCAGTGGGGGGCAGTGCAGGAGGCTGTGTAACTTGACCCTCTCCCTGAAAGTCATTCCCAAGGGAATGTATTTGGACCTTCCTTCTCTTACCCATACTAAAGGATTTTTCATACTAAAGCAAAGGAAAGGAAAGAAGAAAAGGAAAAAAAAAAAAAGCTTTTTTGCAGGTGGGATTTTCTGAAGATACATTTCTTGCCACTAAATAAGACACAGCAAGGGGACAATTGGAGCTGTCACTTCTTGAGGAAGCAGATCCTATCCCCATGTGATTCCTCAGGGGTAGTGGAGGCAGGTATCAACAAAATTGATGGAAATGGATTATTAAAAAAAAAAAAAAATAAAACAATTTCCACTTCATAGTTGAAATTCAGTTTTTATGAATTAAGGAGACCGGGATCTAATTTTAGGTGCTGAAACTAGAACCATTTCTGGGTGTTGCTGCTGGGTGTTGCTGCTGGGGTTTGTTTCTGTTGTAATCAGCAAAATGCACATATTTATATATCTATATATATTTTATTACATGTCTGCTATGATTTCTTATAAGTAATGATAATTGTATAATTTCTGCCACATTATCAGGGTGCCCAGAGAAGCCGTGGCTGCCCCTGGATCCCTGGAAGTGTCCCAGGCCAGCTTGAACAGAGCTTGGAGCAACTTGGGAGAGTAGAAGATGAAACTTCATCACCTGGATGAAATTTCAGGTTCCTTTCAACCCAAATCAGTCTGGGATTCTGGGATTCTAATTTCCCTCTGTTCCCCAGCAGTATCCCTGTACATCTCCCATAACCCAAAACCAGTTTTGGAGAAGTTAATTATTCCCAATTTTGAATCCAAAGTAGTTAAGTACAGCACTCTGTACTGAATAAATGGAATAAGAACCTTTGCTTTTTAACACCACTGATGTTTTTGTATAGTGAATATTCCCTTAAAGCACTGGAATGGTCGGGATTTACACAGGCAGCTCCTGAAGTTTATAGGTAACAATTTATACAATCAATTTTAGGACTGAAATTGCAGCACCTGTGTGGCAAATTATTTAATTGTGGCCACTTGAATAAGTGTGTGCATCTTAATAAATATAATTAAATTAGTAATTAAAGGGGAAGGCAATTGTTTGTCCTCAGTGGCATTGAAAGTGGCATTGAAATAAATCCTATAATTTGATTATAGATAATTTTCTGAAGATTTATTATCTCTGTGGTTGAGGTCCTAGCCTGGTACCAGTACAACCTGTGGGATGACTGGAGAAATATTACCCCTTTCTTTGACTTTTCTTTTGACAGGATACTTATTTTATTCTTTAATTTCTAAGGAAATTTGTCCAGGAATTATGTACTGTTATTCTTTTAATTTTGTTATTTATCAGTAATGCACAAAAATTGCTTTAGACTTCAAAACTGACAATACAAAAGAGGGTAATTTGGAGATTATTTCTTTTGCATGCAGTGTAATAATTGCATGTAATTAGGACCAAAACTGCTGTAAAACTCTAAATGGGTTGTTATAACTCCTGATGTTTAGATTTATTGTTAACAAAAATGGTATTTCTTGCCTTTAATTTTCTTTCTCTAATTTTCTTCTACTGTTTTTTCCTAGTAAGTAAATATATGTAATTTTTCAATAATTATGCTGTTGTGGGGAGTATATCTGGTAAACAGGACTTAAAGTAATCACTTCCTTAAAGGCAATCACATACTGGTAAAATAAATGCATTTAACTTTTTCACATTGCAGTTCTCCATTGTGCATCATCCCAACTGGAATGATGGATCTGGAGAAGTCCCTCCCTTACTATTTCTCTCTTTCTTCTGCACACTCCTTCTCTCCAAAGACCTTCCTCAGTCTCCTACTTTTCGCTCTTTGTTCCTCTCAGTAACAGAAGGGACAGCCCCTTTCTTTCGAGCTGTAACCAGGCTTTGAGTGATTTTTAACTTGTCCAAGTGCCATCCTTTACCTTGCACCATCCAGAAGCTGGAAAACAGGGTTCCTTTATTTATCCTCTTTCAGCTCAGATTTCCCTCATGAATACTAAGAAGTGCAAAACTCATTTAATTTTCCCACTTTATCCTGTTCACTTTATATTAAGTTTCTCCCTAATCCCATAGTGGGCTAATTATTTCACTTTTCAGCCCTTTATCTCTTTCCCTTTATATATTTAAAGAATCTTATATTGTTTTTAGTCACTCCCAAGATAATAATTCCCTTTTTATTGTATTTTTCCATTGCAGCATTTTTGAGACCCTGACATCCATCCTCCTCTACTTCCTTTATTAATTTTCAGGAACATTCATTTACACAGCTCTGATACATTTTCTCCATTATCCCTCTCTCTCTCCAGTGCCTCCTCCCTCTGGGACAGCCTCTTTTTTAAAGTTGGCCCAGAGCAATTACAACACAATTAGAGGGGAACCAACTACAGGAAAATGTTAATTTCCCCAAAATATTGCCTGCCTTCCTTCCAAATCTGTGCCAGAAATTTGTTTGGTTTTTTTTTTTTTTTTTTTTCCTCTTTTTGAAGTCAGAAGCCAGGTCAGAATATTGGATTGCAGGAATTCCAGAATGTGGAGCCCCAGGTAGGGACACGTGTCAGGCAGGTCCTGCTGGTTTTCTGCCCAGTGCCACTGCTGGAATCACCCTATTCCCTGGAAAAGCCACTTTTCATGGATTATCTTCCATCTGCTACACTTTAGGTTTCTCATGATCCCAGGTGCAACATCCTCTGAGTTCTACTCCTGCCTGTGGTACCAAATGTGGCCCAATAAAATAGAAACTACAGGAACTGAGTGCTCTGAACTTGCTGGTTTACTTAGATGAGGAAAATTAGGAATTTCATCCAAAGCATGTTTCCAGAGAGATAAAACTATTACAGTTAAGCCTCTGTGTCTCTCTGAATATATTTCTTTGCACATGTTTGTAATCCTACAAGCATATAATTATATAACAGGCACGGATATTTTAGAGTTTTGTGGGGGCTTTCACTGACATGAAACCCTATATTCCAGAATTCTGAGCAAATAATACATTCCTAATGTCTTCCTTTCCCTTCTTGTATTTTAGCATTTCAAACGCAAGGTGGTTTATTTATATTTTATTTCATTTCATTTTGTATTCTAGGTAGTTGTAGCTAGTCTTGCTAACTTGGCTCTCCTGTTAATCACTGACTCATCATGTTCCACCTAAAAAAATTACAGATTAAAGCAAGTAAACTGTGTTTGGGAATTTTGTTTGTTTTGGTTTTAGCAATGCAATCATTCCTCAGGTTTTCAACTTCTGTTGGCTTTGTGGTTTGAGTGTGAGAGAATTTAAAAGGAATTAGAGCCAGCACTTTTTAAGCCAGACTAAAGCCTTTGAATGATTTTGTAGATTATCATTAATTAGTCTGGGTGGAATCCAATCCTTTCCTTAATCTCAAAATAAGGAAGTGTTGTTTGAAGCACTACAGGCATAGTCTATCTGCAGATATTACCAGTATTATACTACACTTTAATTCAGCCAAATTGGAACAAAAATAACCTTACCCTCTATTAAATAAGACTAATAAATATTCCTCGAAATACAGATTGATTTCCCCACTTTATTCAGTGGAGAGCCCTGAAAATTTTAAGTATTTATCCCTGTTGAAGGCAGGTAATTGGCAGAGAAAAGGAAAAGATGCCTGCAGGCTTTCTGTGTTTAATACCTGTGTAGTTCAGGGCTTAGGCTCCACATCCAGAACCTGGCAAAGGAAAAAATGGGAAAAGTGGTGAGGTGAAAGCATTCTCACTTCTGCCTTCCTTCATTTTGATGCAAGAATGGCCCATTCCCTGAAGAGTTGGACTTGGTGGTTGTTGTGGCCCCCTCCCAACTCAGAATATTCCACAATTCTGAGATTAATTTGCTGTTTGTTACTGTCTCTATTCATGCCAGGAGCAAACCAAGTCACTGTTCCACACAACAATATTTCTTCCTTTTGCTAGAGCTGTTTCCACCCAAAGAAAATAACTTCTGGGAATTTACTGTTATTGTTCCTGAGTAGTTTTATGGATATTTGGAATTACAGAAGACCCCCATCGGAGAGCAAACAAGGAAATTTCAATCTGGAAGTAGAGAAAGGTGGCTGAGGCAGAGCCCAGGAGAGGAGTCCTTAAAACACCAGAGCCTGAAGAACACAACTTCCCTGGGATACATCTCCCAGAGAAAATGGGAGATGTATTTTATTGATTTCCTCTTTGGGAATTTCTAACAGCTGATTTTGGAAGTGATTGATGGTAGAATGGTTTGAGTAATGTGATCTTTAGGAAATGTCACAGTGAAAGTTCACAAATCTGGAGTGTAAAGTGATAAAGAAATGAATACCTTGTAAGTGGGAAATATGATGTACCTTAGAGCTACAGAGAAGCCTGTCATGTGCAACTGTGATTTTATGGGTTCCAAAGCCACCTTCCTTTATGGGAGAAGTTTAGAAACTGGTTCATTTTCTGGAGAAGAAAAAAAAAACAACATAACAATTTCTAAATGAATTGGTGAGAGAAGCTTACAAATGAGCTTAGTAAATAACAGAATCCTACCTGCTCAAATTACTCAGCTGGCCAAAAAAAAACAAACCAAAAAAACAAACAAACAAACAAACAAACAAACAAACAAAAATAAATAAAAAGAAGCCTTCCCATATGATTTTAAAGGAACAAACCCTCTGTAAGTCTGTGTTTACAGAGCATCCTGGTGGATGGAACAGGAAATTTGCCCCAGGTCAATCTGTAATTTGGAAACACCAGAAGGTTGTGCATTTTAATTAACTTTCAGCTCTTTCTCTGGTGCCTTTCCCTCTGTTTCCTTTCTGTTCACAATGATTAAAAGACAAAATCCTGCCCCAGTTCCATGCTCAGGAACGCTTCCTGATTTGCTTTCATTAACTTCTACTATGCAAACACATTTAATTATTTATCTGCTGATTTCCAGAGGAAATCCTACAGAGATGTGAGCCTGGTTTGTAGGGATGCCACATCAGCACGAGCTGGAAAATCCAATCATCCATCGTTGAGGGAAGGGAAGGGACTCCAATCTGTTTATAATAAAGGAAAACTACTTCAGTTTAGGTTAAAATTTGAGGACCAAAGACATCCTGGATCAGCTGGTACTTCTCTTGAAAGCTTCCCACTTTGTTATTTGGACTTAAATATTGTGAGACAGGAATGTTACCATAGTACACTGGATTAAGCTGGAAACTCATTACAGTCCCTAGAAATAACCTGTTCCATGATCCTGGACTAGAACATGCCATAGGTAGGAACTGGGTTGATCCTTTGGGAGTAAATATATTGAAAGAAAAAAAATAAATAACAGACAGACTCAGAGTACCAAACTGATGGCCATCTATCCTGAAATCCTGAAATGTACTTAAAATTATTTCCAAATTTGAGAAAAGAGAGGTGGAAGCAACGGCAGAGAGATTTAAACCCTCTGCAGCGATCAGCATGGAATTTTTGTGTGTGTGTGCTGTGAACCTTTATGAAAGCAACATCTGTTCCCATTTGTATGTTAATTATTTTTTTTTTGGCATTTAAAATTTGGCTTTTAAAACTCATCCTCTCTCTTTTCCCTGAGAGTGAGGAGCTGAGTTATAAAGCAGGTGCTGCACAGAATGAAGGGAGCATCTGAGTGAAACCATAAATAAAATTAGCACAAGGAATAACTTCAGTTATGGAGTGTCAAATGCCAGGCTAGGGTATGCTAATAAGGTTTGAACCTGTATTGCATGATTAATATTTTATTTTGGGGATTAGTCTCTGTTTTCTATTCTCCCTGTCCTGTTCTCTGTTCCTTCCCCAGGCAGCCATTCCAGAGGCAGAGGGAAGATCTGATTCCTCCATCCTTACTGCTGATACCCCCAGCACATGAGAAACAGAGATGAAATCTTCAGCTAGAAAATTAATTAGATTTTTCTCTCCTTGTGCTTTAACTTTGGTGAGAAGAAATGTCTGTGGTGCCCTTACAGGATTGGTTTTCATGAGTACATAAAGATCATTAAGACCAAGAAAGTAACTTTGGAGGGAGCACCAGGGATTGTCTGGCCTTGTCCAGTTGACTTTGGGTATCTCCACAGAGCCTTTGGGCACCTGGAGTTTGCTAATGATTTTTTCCCATATGATTGGGGAAATTTCCAATTTACAGCTTGGCCTGTTGCCTCTTTTTTATTGTCCTGCTGCTCTGAAATGACTCTGCCTCTCTTGGTGGGGCAGAAGGTCTTTGCTTTTCAGTGCCAAGCACCTTGACTGAAACCCAGGACACAGGAAAAGCCTTCAAAACAAATTATTATTTCCTAATTTCAGTTATTATACCAAAAAAAAAAAAAAAAAAAAAAAGGAAGGCCCCCACCTGTTTCATTTGAGCCCAGTTCCTTCTCTGGGATCCTGGAGAGGACGAGCTGGAATGCAGGAGAAGCAGCAATTCCATGAATTTCCTGTTCAATTGGTGTGTATTTATTACACCTGAGGTAGAATATCATTCTGTGATGCATTGCAATAATTTCCCACATCCTGGATTAATTTTTTTTTTCAATTTAAGGTGCTCTTTCTGTCTTTTAAAAATAAACTGCTCTAAATAGTCTTTTGAAAGGTGAGAAAATATGAATAAACCCCACATTGTTCTTTAAGGAAAGTGTGCCATACTGTGACCATCCCAATCCCTCGGTGCACAAAAAATTCATGGAACAGAAGAGGAACAAAGAGAGGCCTCAATCACATCCAGATTTGACAACCCTGGGGTAAGCGGTAATTATTCAAAATTAATTCACCTCCCAAAAAAATCTCTGCTGGAGTTCACAGCCAAATCAACCTCTGATCAAACTCCCTTTCCTAGGAATAAAAATGCCATGAAACCAGCAGGGGATAAAACACAACTTGGGGAATCTTAAGGACCTCAGAATTATTGCAGCCTCAATTTTCTCCTTTTCTGAGTGTGAATCCAAAGATAATTGGCTTAAACTTATAAAACACAAAATTGCAGCCATCAAGTGGAATTACTGTTGTAACATAACGTTCACAGTTGCAATTATGCAAAAACAAGCTTATCCAGTTTCACAATACCTGGGGTTTTAGCAGAACCCAAAGTTCTGCAGAATGAGGATTTCCCTCAAGAAACAAAGGTGTTTACAGAGTGCAAAAGGGCAGAGATGCACAATTAGACTCACAACTGAATCACTAAACCTTTCAGCAAGTGTATTTTGGATGTATTTTTTAATTTCTTAAAAAATAATTGTTATCCATTTTGTATTTTTCCAGCTGAGCTCTTGGGTATTCCCAGCTAAGTCTGAAGAAAACAAACATGGTCCTATGGCAATTTTTGATTCTTCTCACCCAGTACCTGCTAATAATTACTAATAATTGCCTCTCTCATTCACTCAAGCCAAAAGATGTTTATAATTTCTTCATAAATATGAATAAATGTATTAATTTTTATATTTAATTTATATATTTTATATATAGAAATATACATAAATATAAAATGACTATTCAGCCACATGCAAGGTTTGACATAATCTTAATAAAAGCCACAGCCAGATCATAAAAATCAGTGTCACACGTGGAGATGTGTGGGGGACAGAGCAGTGGGGAACAGAACTGGGGCAGAAATCTTATGCAGGGAGATGTAAACTCTGTTATTCCACCTTCACCTCCTTTGAAACCTTAGTGGTTGTCCTTCCAAGCCTTTCCTCTCACTTCCAAGCAACTACTGTATTTGAATAGGAGAAAAAAAAAGTATACATCAAAAGAAAGTCCACGTGAAAGGCAGGTTGTTTCGACACTTTGACTTTTATTGGGAAAAAGTTTGGGGAGAATTTGCATTCAGAATATCTAGTGAACAGGAGTTTCTTTGTTATCAGCTCTCCAGACAATTAGTGGGCTCCTGTTGTAATAAGCTTTGCTGGTGTGACAGTGAGCAAGGCAAATGCTGAAGTTGCAGAATTAAAATTCAATATTATTATTTCATTTTAAATTGATTTTTTTTTCTTGTACAGACTCACAGAATATCCAGAGTGGGAAGGGACCCAGAGGATCATCCAGCCCAATTCCAGGTCCTGCCCAGACACCCCAACAACCCCACCCTGTGCATCCCTGGGAGCATTGTCCAAACCCTATTGGAGCTCTGGCAGCCTCGGGGCTGTGCCCATTCCCTGGGGAGCCTGGGCAGTGCCAGCACCTCTGGGGAAGAGCCTTTCCCTGAGCTCCAGCCTGACCCTGCCCTGGCACAGCTCCAGGCCAAATTTTTTTGTGTTTTGTTAAGAAAATTTATTTCCTCTATTTTTATTATTATTATTATTAATTTTTTTTTTTTTTTTTTTTTTTTTTTTTAGTAGAAGAGCTTGGAGACCTGCCTTGATTCCAGAAGAATTCTAAGTTCAGGATGTCAGACTGACCTGCACCTGGTACAGCCATTTTATCAATGGGCACCTTGGAAGGAATTTCCTATCACTCATTTTCCACAATGCTCGTGCCAACAGACTCCTTTTCTAACTGATCATTAGAAACTTCTTTAGGATCACTTTTTATTCCACACTGCCATTAACAATCCTCATTTCTCCTCTTTATTTCATACATCACATTTGTTTTGGGAAAGACTAAGGCCCATTTCCTTGATGCCTTTGAGCTGTGGCTTATTTAGCTGAAGGAGAGAGAATTTTTAGTTTTTTCTTTGGTTGTTTTTGATATTGATTTTTTAAAATTTTATTCAATTAATTAAATAATTTATTGATTTTTAATAATAGAATTAATTTCCATAACTTCCAAACTTTGAACGTGTGTAACTTGCACATGTTAAACAGAACCTTTAAACTAAAGTTTCACATTTAATAATTAAACACTTGTGGACTATGAGATCTTGGCCTGCCTGAGGTATCAACCACTCCCATGAAATCAAAAGGAATTGAAGCAACAAGTGAAAGCAGATCCAACTTTTAAGCTGCCCCTTACTTTCATATTTGCCATTTTGTCATTTGCCAGGATGATGGGAAATGGCCTCAAGTTGCACCAGAGGAGGTTTCAATTGGAAATGAGAAAAATGTCTTTATTTATAAATGTCTTTATTTAAAAATGTCTTTATGGAAAGGGTAGTCAGTCACTGGCACAGGCTGCCCAGGGCAGTGGTGGAGTCACCACCCCTGGAATTGTGCATGTGTCATCTGGGGACATGGGTTAGTGGTGACCATGGTGTTGATGCTGTTTTGACAACTGGATTTGATCTTAGAAGGCTTTACCAACCTTAGTGACTCTGAAATTCTGGAATTCTATACCACTTTTTCATAAGTTATAGTGGATAGGGAGAGAATAGTTAAAAGCAAGGTGAAAGGTTTTAATTCAGCTAGATTTAATGGGTCACAAAATGGTTTGGGTGGGAAGAGATAGTAAAGAGCATCCAGTTCCACCCTGCCATGGGCAAGGACACCTTCCACTAGCCCAGGGTGCTCCAAGCAGACATCAAGCATTCCCTTTATAATTAAATGGCTGTAAGACTCTTTTGACATCTTCCCAACAATTTATCCATAAATTCTGGCTACCTCACTCCACATTCTGCCCTGGAATTCACAGCCTGTGAGCACATCCCAGCTTCTCCCATGCCCCAGATGTCCATCAATCCTGGCTGGTTTGTACATGAGCACACGTGAAGCCACCCAGCTTTTGGGGGTTTGCCATCCTCCAAAGCTAAAGCACACTGCTATCCCTGACAGATTTAAAGTGCATACTGCTGTAAAACCCATTAGAAGCAGGTTCTCTCTCTGCAGCAGAGTGTTTTGGGGAAGGGCTGTGGCTACACAGCCCTTCAGCCATTAATCAGAGGTTTCAACTACTCTCTCTTGTGATGTTGTAATGATAGTGCTTCACATATTCACATATCTCTGAAATTACAGGGATCATCTGGGTTTATAGTACTTATCACCTTTTTGCCTCAAAGAGAAATTGTACAGTCATGAGAATAAAAGAAACAACAGAAAGGAGAGAAAAAGAAGAAAGGGGAAAAGGAAAGGGAAGGGGAAGGGAAGAAGGGAAAAAGAAAAGAAAAAAAGGAAAAGGAACAGGAACAGGAACAGGAACAGGAAAAGGAAAAGGAAAAGGAAAAGGAAAAGGAAAAGGAAAAGGAAAAGGAAAAGGAAAAGGAAAAGGAAAGGAAAAAAAATAAAAATAAAAATAAAAATAAAAATAAAAATAAAAATAAAAATAAAAATAAAAATAAAAATAAAAATAAAAATAAAAATAAAAATAAAAATAAGAAAAAAAGAAAAAGAAAAAGAAAAAGAAAAAGAAAAAGAAAAAGAAAAAGAAAAAGAAAAAGAAAAAGAAAAAGAAAAAGAAAAAGAAAAAGAAAAAGAAAAAGAAAAAGAAAAAGAAAAAGAAAAAGAAAAAAAAAGAAAAAGAAAAAGAAAAAGGAAAAAGAAAAAGAAAAAGAAAAAGAAAAAGAAAAAGAAAAAGAAAAAGAAAAAGAAAAAAAAGAAAAAGAAAAAGAAAAAGAAAAAGAAAAAGAAAAAAAAGAATCTTTTGAATTCAGCCTAGTCTGCATGGTCACAAGTTGTTGCCCAGAGAAGCTGTGGTTGCCCCACCCCTGGAATTGCTCATGGTCTGGTTGGACCAAGGATCATCTCATTCCACCCCCTGCCATGGCCTGGGACACCTTCCACCAGACCAGGTTGCTCCAGCCCGGCCTTGAACACTTCCAGGGGCTGGGATTCCATACTGAGATGCTTTAAATTCTTATTTTCAGGCCCTGTTATGGTTGCTGTTAACTGTGTTATGCTCCTCAAGGAGAGGCAGTGTGGCATTTTTCATGTGGCACTGCACAGAAAATGGATCTGGGTGACAACTGAGGCAGACACAATGTACTGAAAATGTCTCAGTGCTTTGCTTCTGTCTGTTTAGCCCAGCAAAGTCTGCTCTAAAGATTCAAATGCATTCTGTAAGAGTTAACAGGACATAATAACCCCCAACATTCCTGATTGCTTGCTGCTGATGAATTCAGGATCAAACACAATGCAATAGACCTCAGGGGGAGTGTTTTTGGAGTTTGGGGGTTTATCAGTTTTCCATCAGTCCTCCCCTGCTCCTGAAATAAAACCACAATGCTGTCCAGAAATACTTAATGAGTGTGAAGTTGCTGAAGAATGTTATGGACATAACACTGTGGGGTTTTATCTTGACTATTGGGGTGCTTTAGGGCTAATGGAAAACAGCCATTAGTTGTGAGATTTGCTTTATGGCCATGTGCTCAGAAAGCAGCAACTTATTCCATTTTAATTTACTTCTGCTGTTTGATCTGTTAAAGATTCACGTTTTCCAACTTTCATCTGCTGCCCTGGGGGACAGAAGTGCATTTTAAACCAAAATGATGTCTGGATTCTTTTATAGAGACAACAAGGCCAGGTTTCAATTTAAAACTGTGAAGTCTCTTGGGACAAAGAGTAAATTCACAAGGGCTGATGGCACAAGCTGTGGCACTTTCTTGGGATGGTGTGGCAAGGTTTGGGCAGCTGGGGGCTGCAGGGGTGAAGCTCTGAGAGGAGATCAGGGTGGCCTGGGATGGACACAGCTCATTCCAGTCATGCCCAAGGACCTGCCTCCAGCCAAAGCCAAGCTGGAGACACTGGGAACATCTCTGGGATTACTTCCCTGAGGTGTAAATAAAGAAATGGGAAAGAGGGTGCTCTGCAGGAGAGGGGCAGGAGCTGCTCCAGGTGCCAGTGCTGAGATTCCCATGAGATTCCATGGGGCAGCCCATGGGGAGGCAGCTCAGGCCCTGGAGATCCCCAGGGGTGCAGAGATCCACACACAGCCCATGGAGATCCATGGGGGATGCAGAGATCCACCTGCAGCCCCTGGAGATCCCCAGAGGTGCAGAGATCCACCTGCAGCCCCTGGAGGAGCCCATCCTGGAGCAGAGGGATGTGTCCTGAGGGAAGCTGCAGCCTGTGTAGAGCCCTGACAGGAGCAGGTCCTGGCAGGACCAGTGTCCCACAGAGGAGCCCACGCAGGAGCAGGTGTCCTGGCAGGATCTCTGGCTGGGAGAAGTCTGTTCCTGAAGGAGTGTATCCCATGGGAAGGACTTTGAGCTGGTGCAGGGGACCAGGTAAGGACGAAGAACCAGCAGAGATGAAGAGTTATAGACTGACCACCACCCCGTTTTCCATATAGGAGGAGATAAAACAGGTGGGAGTGAATCCCAGAATCCTAGGATGGGTCAGGCTCATCTGGTGCCATCTCCCTGCTCCAGCAGGGCCATCCCAGAGCACAGGTTTGTGTCCAGGTGGCTCTGGAACATCCCCAGTGAGGAGATTCCACACCCACTGTGGTCTCTGCTCCAGTACTTGGTCACTGCCCAGGGAAGAAGTTCTTCAATCCTGGGAAGAAAGGAGAGAGGGGAAGATTTTTTTTTTTAGATTTATCTTAATTCCTCACTGTCCTACTGTGTTAATACTTGTCAATAAATGAAATTTTTTACCCAAGTCCAGTCCGGTTTTCCCATGACAGTAATGGGTGAGTGATCTCCCTGTCATCATCTTGAGCTTTCCCATGAAATTCTCTTCCCCACCCTGTTGAGAAGGGGCAGAGGGACAGCAGCTGGGTGGGTGTCTGGCAGCAACCTTCCCCCTTCTTTCCATCATAGTCTTTCATCTGCTATTTCTTAGCAGTGACAGAATTTAATATCACTAAACCATGAACATCTGGTTGGTTTTATCTACGTGACTGTGGCAGTTTTCCTTCTGATTTTCCATTCCTGCTGCCTTTCCTGCACTGGAGTCTCCTCTTGCAGACACCATGTGATCATTAAGGCTGAATCACCTGGAAAAAGAGGTTTGCTCATAGCTTAGGGGATTTATGATTTCTTGTCTGCTGATTTGTATCACCCACTGATGATTTCCTGAGGAATTTTCCTGGAAAGGCCTCACCACCAGCAGAATGTGGGAGATTTGGCCTGTGTGATCTTCAATTTCCTGCTATTTTCAAAATGCATTTACTCAGCTGCTTGAAAATAGAGAAAATCGTGCCAAGATATAAAGGTCACCTATACTTTTGATAATGCACATTTTAAATATAGGAAGTAATACATCAAAGGGTGAGAAGTGGAGGATACAGCAAGATGCAAATCCTGTTTTGTCTGATGCCATCTCACAGAACTTGTGCCATACCCTTGAGCTGGTTTTGGTGCTGAATTTTCTCAATTTTCCCCCCATTTTACAGTGTTTCTATTTATGTAAATTACCTCACCTTGCTCGTTGTGTTTAAATTGGCCACTAAGAAGAAAGATTTGACCTCCCAAATACACCTTTACCTATGAGCTGTTGTACAATTTTATTTTATTGCTATTTTTTCTACCAGGCGGTTTAAATTCAACATATTTGTGACATAAATTAATGTTTTCCCAACTTGTTTGTTGCCCGAACACCATTTTTTCCCAAGCAGCAGGAGGGATGTTTTACCTGCTCTCTGTCCATTCTCAAAGCTCAGAATGAGACAGTGTTTTTCCTGCAGTATTGAACAGTGTTTAAATTGAAGGAGGTTGCTGAGAAATCAATCTCTGTGCTGGCTGATGCTTTTTGCCAGCTATCACTTATCAGGTGATGCTTCCAAATCTCCTCTAATGTCAGTAAATGACACTGTGTACCCTCCTTAACAAGTGATCTATACCTTCATCTCAACATGCTGGAATTTATTACTTTTAATTACTTTAACTGCTCACTCAAAAAGCTTCTTTCTTTCCAAGCTTTTTTTTTTTTTTTCCTCTAGCAAAACAAAAAATGAAATAGGAGAACAAATGATGCATTTTAATTATGTCAATAACATGCAATTTTCTGGTATTTTCTTCTTCCCTGAAGTTTAATTAATTTGGAGCAAGTAATAAATTGTCATAGCTTTCAGCTCAGCTCCTCGATTCAGAATGAATTCACTCCATTTGATGAAATTGGATTTGAGCTCTGTTCTCATCTCCATGAGCTCCAGTTCCTGGCTAGGAATCAAAATGTGGACATTTTACAAGGCAAACAGTTCAATATTTTGTGCTGCTGGTGATGCTGGGCTGGTTCTACTCATCCCATGATCCACACCCCATCCTCCCAACACTGTCACCACCACAGAATTGTCCCCAGTCCTGCTCTCAGCCATTCCTGCAGGGAACATTCCCCATGGAACATTCCAGGGATATTCCAGGGAATATTCCAGTGCTTCTGGTGTTGTTCCTGAGATCAAACTGGCAGAATTCACCCCAAAGAAGCCTTTGTCCTCCAGAGCAGCTCCATGGACTGAAGTGGTGACCAGTCCGGAAGGTCTGGGCTGGGGTGTGACACCAGGAGGTGCCAACATCCACTGCAGGTTTGTTATTTCCTCTTGACATCAACCCTTGTGTGCAGCTCCCACTGGAAAGGGACACTGAGATTTTTCTCCATGGAGGGATGGAAAACAAACCATAAAAGAACTCGTGAGAGGATGTTTCCCACAGCCTCCCACATTGTCTCAGGACAATGTCTCAAGGACCTTTTTTGCTCCAAAAGCCACTTCTGCAAGCATTGCCAGCCACAAGCTGAAAGAAGTTTCATGGTTTTGTGGGGTTTTTTTTGTTGGTTTGGTGGTTTTTTAGCTATTGCAGAAAAAAAAAATCATTTGAAGGATAAATTTACAGGAAATTTATGTTTGTCTGATTTGTAGAGAAAACTTCCCCTCTTCCACCTCCCCTCTTCTGTAATTGTCCAGTTTCAGGGCTGTGTTTCACACACACAGAAATCTGTTCATTCCAGAGATGATGCTTTCTCAAGTTTGGTGTTTAGCTTTGCTACATATGAGAAGAATTCATGTTTTTGAACCTGAACTATTTTTGAAGATTCACTGGCAGAGACTTCCTCTGCCATTCACTATTCCCAGCAAGAGAAGCTGAAGATGTCTTAAATTAATAAGGAGCATTATTATTTTTAATTAAGCGTGAATTCCCAGAACTCTGGACTTGGGGAAATCTTCAGCTCTATTTCTGATAATCCAAGAGATCATTTTATAAGCTGAGAGCCAAGGAAGATGGAGCTACATCCAGAAAGAAGTGTCAGTAGGTTGGAAGTGTGAATCTTTGACATCCTGTGAAAATTTCCAATTTCTTTGTAAACTTTCTCAGAAGAATGAATTAATGTTGTGTGCTGGGGGAAAGAGTAATACCTGTTTATCCAAAATGAGCATTGTCTCATTGTGAACTATTATTTTCATCATTTCAATAGTCTGAATTGGGTTTTTGAGTGATCACACCTTTGCTGAAAAAACTTTGTCAGGTGGATAGGAGTCCTGGTATGGAATATCAGGGGTTTATTTACGGATAAATATCAAATATTTTATGAATAATGAAAACTGAGCTATATTGCCATAAAACCTAGGTTCAGATGTCACTCACAGCTTTGATGCCTTAATTCTGATCCTGTTTTTAGAGCCTGACCCTGCCAAGGTCTGACCATTCTGCTCTGGTGCAAAAAGAGTCTTGGGCAGACTCATGAGTCTAATCAGACATGCACAGCTAGACCTGCCCTTGGTAATCCCAGCTTCTGATGGTGGCCTGCTTCAAAAAAACAATTCAAATAAAAGAGATAAGGGACAAATCTGTTCAACTGTGTTGCCTTGGTAAGTTGGAGACCCTCAGAGTCTGGGGTATAAAAATGTACCACACTAATGAGCTGAGATGTAAGAAATAATGAATTCTAATTACAATGACTGCAAGGCTACTGAATTTAAAATCAGAATATTTTACTCCACTGAGCAGCACCTTCCAGTCTGCACCATGCTCAAGACACAGGAATAACTACACTTTGCAAGGGAATTATTATCACTCTCTCAGCATTAATTTATTAGAATAAATGTTATCATGTTGTTATATGCACCATCCAATGCCACAAATAGAGAAAGGAGAAGGGATGGGAAGTGAGAAGATGGGAACAAGATTGAATTTTAAGGTGACTTTCACCTTGCACTGCTGAAATCACTGAGCCATTTTGGGACAAAAAATGTGTTTCCTGGGTCAATCTCACAAAATATTGCACTTTCTGAGGCCAAATAACTCTTTTCATCAGGGCCCTGATACCACAGCTCTGAATTTTGCCATGCAACTGGCAATGAGACAATTTGTAGCAGCCCAATAAATAACACTGCAGCCTGTCCAGGTTCTGACACTGGAATAAAAACTATTTACTGAGTATTTGTGCTTCTATGCTAAGGAAAACCCACTCCATTCTGGACATCTCACAGAGGTGTTTTGGTCATGTTTTTGTTCTTTCACGATGAAATTGCAGGCAAACCCCATTTTCTTGCAAATGGAGTTACATGGCAGGTTTCGTTTTCTCCCCTCTTGTTTCTGTCATTCCTCATTTGCACCAGAACTCTTATTTCCATTTCTCCTCATCCAGCAGGACAGTGTTATTTATTATTTTGTTTCCTGCCAATTATTGATTCCCCTCTGCAGAACAGATTACAGTTGCTGGTTGAGGGATTTTTTTTCCTCTGGGAACTGAGAAAATCTTTATAAAAAGCAAGTGTTTAGTAGGCTGATATGCTGGTCCTTTCAGTGCTGAGGTTCAAGCAGGGACTGGCTGGAAATTCCAGGCTTTATTTCCAGGAAAAGTACTGACAAATAAGTCAGGAGTGCATTTCATCAATTCCTTGCAGCTGAGGTAATGTATATCTTTATGTAGCTCTCTGAAAGAAATTCAGAGTATTTTATCCTCAGTCACAGAAGTTTTGGAGAGTTTAGCACCTTTTAATTATTTTTTTAACAAATATGTTCTTGCATTTTTAGGGGGGATGGGAAAGCACAGTTAACTAATTTTTTTATTTTTTTAAATTTTCAGATTATGTCACAGGAGATAAAAGGGTGAACTATTAAAAGGTTTTGGGAAGTGTAAGTTGGGTGCCAGCTGGGTGTGGAGGTGGTGTTTTGGGGGCAGTTCTTGTGCAAAGGAGCTGGAATTCCTGAGGTTAATGCAGGACTCGGTGTGCACAGCCAGGATGAAAACTGCTGCTCTTAAAGATTTCTATCAAATATCCCGTTTTGTTGGAGCTCTCAGCTCCCTGGTGGAATTCAAGGCTGGGTCATGACTCTGCTTAGGGTTAAGATTGAGAGAAGAGGATGTGAGGAAGACATTTTCTATTAGATTCCCCTTATCTAACACCCAGAGACAAGAGGTTATCATGGGGAGCCGCTGCCTTAAGTTGCATTTTGCTGTTGGTGCTGCCTCCGTAGCCGTAATTACAGCTTTGATTCCATGCCCTGACCATGGCTGGATGCTCTGGAACCAGGAAAGGATTCCTAAACCTTGCCACGTCTTCCAGAGCATAATCTCAGGCTGAAATGAAGGGCATTGCTGGCTGGTGGTGCAGGTGTCCATTGCTGGGTGCCTGTGGGCTCAGCACTCTGGAAATTCTTACCTCTGCTGATTGTTGCCCTGATTTTTAAAAGTGTTAAGTTTTATTTTATAGTTCTTTTTGAAAGTTTTAAAGTTCTCATAGAACTTCTTTAACCTTCTGATAATGTTTACATATTTAAAGAGTCAGATTTCCCACACAATTTAATGTATAAATATAATAGTTTACATATTTCTCTGTAAGTAGAGAGAAACTATTAATTAATCTTCAGAGCAGTGTAGTTAGAGAGGTGGTTATTCCATCCTCCAATCCACGGTCACCTTTAGAATTCTATAAATACCAGATGTTTAAATAAAACTAAATATTTTTCTCTTTTGAACTTACCAAGCTTCTGTGTACTCATTTTGTGTCCAATAATAACAGCTGATATCTCTGTTGTCTCTTCCATCTGTCCTCTAGATTTACCATTTAACCCTCAGCACCCAGTTTTGATTTAAGGATGGATATTTACTGCTGTTCCAAATAATTTTGGCCTGCAATTTAAAAAACTAAAAATACACTGCTTAGGAAAGCAAAAAGAATTCCATTTTTTAATTGTCCAAAAGTGAATTAATAGGTACTCTTGATATGTCTCTGGTCAGATCAAAGCAGCCAAATGCAGAAGGATCAATTTACACCCTTGGATGCAGCACAACCATGAGAATTCTGAAGAAACGGGATGAATCAAAGCCTATTTTTAGTGTATTGATAGGGCTTTGGGCTCTACATTTTTGATGGCAAGGGTTTTAGAACTTAAAGATTAAGGATCCCACACTATATATTGGATTCTGAAAGCCTTCAGTATTGGGGTAAGTCCAAGCATGGATTTAGGGAAAAGTTCTTGTCCAGGTAGGCAGATCTGGGCTGTGACACCACATCAGAAATAAAAAGGCTCTGTAGCCCAGTTTGTTTCTCTGTGCTCACAAACTCCTGAGGGTAGGGAGAGGATTAGCTGAGAGGTAATGACGCTTTAAAATTTGATCAGCATTAAGAGTAGATTAAAGAAAATTAAAGATTAAAGGTTTATTGCAGCCTTCTGCAAGGGCTTTGGTGATAAGGAATGACTTGGTGGATATAAGAGATCAAAACATGGTTCTTTTTCTACTGCAGCCAAGTGGCTAAAATCCCCAGTGGAGGGTTGTGGGACTAGCTGGTATTGGTTTAGGAGAAAACTTTATCCTACATTTTATTTTATTCTTCATTTAAGGTTAGAACTTATGTTTTGGAATCCAAATTTTGCAGCCAGCTGTGGAAAACCCCTCAGAAACAGAAAAAAGACTCTTGCTAAGTATCATGAGAGCTTTACAGCCCTACAACAACATGCTTATCTATATTCAGACATGATTATCCATATTCAGAAACACTTTTTTTTAATACGTTTTTTTTTTTTTTACTAGATGCTCTTGGATCCTGAAAGTGAGGAAATGGGCTGTGACTTTCCTTTTATCCCTAACTACACACCACACCTGGTGCTAATTGATATTTGGGAAAGAGGCACTGGGGGTGAATTACGATAATCTCATTTCTACATCTCCTGGGTTTTAAAGAAACATTAGAGATTCAAAGAGGATTTATTTAAAGATGTAGAGTTTTCATTTAACTCTAATGGCACATGAGGAAACTGATGGAAATGAACTCTTGGCTTTGGTTATAATGGGAATAAACTTACTCCATAATTTCTTGGGCAGTGGATTACAGAAAGTTAAATGTAAGGCATCAATCTATAAAAGTAAGTCTTTTCCCACACTGGTGATCCACATTAAAATGCTGCTAAAAAGGCTTTGGTACTAACCACAATTCCCAATTGCATCATAAAGAAGAGAAAATATCTGTAGGGAGGTCAAACACAAGTGACCTTATGTTGCAGCATCACCCCAGGAAAATATAACAGCATCCCTGGCTAAATCTCTTCCTAAATCTCAATTCCAGGTGCTCTGATCCAGGGCTCTGATCCTGCTGTAAGGCAAGTGAAACTGTTCTCTCTTGACAGAGCCCTGAGGGACTTGGAGAATCCAGCAGGAGAGTGATTGTGTGGTCTTTAAGCTCCCAGCCCTGCTCCTGAGCACGCTGCTAACAGCAGCCTTCATTCTGTTCCACAAACAGACCACAAAAAGGACGTGCTGTTATTGTCCCTCTTCTTGATTCCCCTGGCCCTGCAGAACAGCCACTTTCAGATTTCCAAGCCCTAAACCTTAATTAAAATCATCACATTGGCTGTAACACAGAAAGGCACCATAAGGCTTTCCACCACTCCAAACCACCAGCTCCAATCAGCCTCTTCCTGTCTCTGGCAATGATACAAAATTGAATTGAACGAAATTGAACAATTTCACTTCTTTAAGCTTATTTCCCAAAGGCTTCGGTCCAACGTTCCCAGTGTAAGCTCTCCATCTAAGTCAGGGGGTGGGAGGTAGGAAATCAAGTAAAGAACTGAGTTCTTGGAACTTTAATTTCCCAAACCCAGCTGTAACCTAATCTATGCTGCAACTGGAGAACAAGTAGAGAATATAAAGCCTCTGCAGAAACCAGCCCTCCCTCTGCCTCTGCAGCAACCTGGGCTCCTGGGGTTTCACTTTTCCAGTTAAACTACTAGAAACCTTTCCCTATTACTGAAGGGTAACAAAAATAATCATATTTCTGGGGGGGCTCTGCTCACCTCCTTATTTTGCAGGCCTTGGGGGATGCTTAAAGCTGGTCCCAGGAATGTCCTCAGTAGAAGGAAACCTTCCTTGAGCCCTGGTGTGAGACATCCAAATTAAAGATGTGTGGTCAAAGAGCCCAGAGAGGCTCTGGGCTCTCCTCCTGGGGATGTTCCAGAGCCTCTGGACACTCTGCTGTGCCCTGAGCTCTGGATGGCCCTGCTGGAGCAGGGAGGTGGCACCTTCCAGCCTGACCCATCCTGGAATTCTGTGTGATTCTGAGGTACTGAGCCAGGGAGATCTCTGCTCTGACCCAGAGGGCATATGGAAGTTTTCATATATTCCTACTTCTAGTTAGAAAATGTAGAGCTGCTCTCCAGCTGAGTTGAAGAGATTGGGGCAAAAAGTGTAGGAAGGAAGTGTGTGATGAAAGACTAAGAATCAAAATTAATTTCCTCTACAATAAGATGATTATTCTTAGAGCTGGCAAATAGAGGCAACACTGCTACAACAATTTGCAATTAATTTCTATCCTCAACAGCTCACGCTTAGGGGTTTGTTTGGAGTATTTTTTTGTTTGTTGCATGGAATGAATATCTGCAAAGTCTTTGCATTCTACATGGGATGAGGACCACAATCTGCTTTGAGATTTCAAAAATAAAATGGCTTTACTCACTTCTTTCTCTCTCTCTATACAGACACATCCTCTGTGTCTGCAGAGAAGTTTATTTCTCTGCCTGATCCTGTGAACTGATGATCCTGAAGCACTTGCAGGATGCAGATAATGGGAGCAGGGATATAAGGAAGTCACAAAGCCCTGCCTCCTGTGACTGTCCTGCCACCTGTTTGAGCGGTTTCCTCATAAAGGTGGTTATTCCTTTGAAACACTGCTTTCTTTTCTGCCTCTGCTTCTTTAATTTATCTTCCCTGCAGTGCTGCAGCCTGAGGAACAACAGATAATCTTGAAACTCTCCAACACCCACCTTTAAATCTCCATTCAGCTGAGCGCTCGTAAAACCATGCACAACATTATTGTGGAATAATTGATCTTGGAATAAGGGATGGCGAGAGTAAATGAATTGGAAAGGTGTTTAAATGGGAAGCTTTTCCAAAATTATGTTTTAATTATTTTCAAATACACACTCTTGCACAGTCCTTTGCCACACAGGTGTGCACTAAATCTACCACCTTGTACCATTTTGTCAAGTGAGCTGGAGGTGTTTGTGTTTTGCACTAAATTAAAGATTCAGCAGAGCTACTGTGCATTACAATGAGCACTGACTATAGATTTTGTACAAAAACTCCAACTTGTTCCATGTTTTCCATGAGTCCAGACTCCAAACTCTCCCCAGATCAGCCCGTTTGAATTTTTATGCTCACTTTGTTACTTCTTTTAGTCATTTGACCTCTCGTTGTCTCAAAATACAACTTGCAAGTAGTCAGCATGACCAAGGGCGCTGCAGGAGCACTTGGCTGAAGTTACATTTTTCTTTAAGCACATTTTGGCCTCAGGTTTGCATTCTGTGTTGAAATCCTGTAAGCTACATATCAAGAGGCTTTTGTTTTGCATGTGTTGCTCTTTTCAGCAGCAATGAAAATTCACCTATTACTTTAGTGAACATTTGGCTTCTCGCAGGTTCTCTGATGTGTTCAGGAACATTTTGGGGACTGGAGATCCATGTGGGACAGAGCTGGGGAGCAGCCTGACCACACATACCTGGGGTCTTTTTTGGGTTCTCAAACACTCACAGCTTTTACTGCCTGTCTGGAAACCTGATAGAGTTCTGGGGAAAAAAGACTAAAATTCCTAAACTCTGTTCTGCTGCCCCTTGCAATTCATTGCACCTGAAACTCTTTAAGGTCATTGTCCAAATTTATTACCAAGTATCCTTTCATTACTCATTATTTTGACCTTCTGGCTTAGAAAGAGCTGAGAGACCCCTGTTCACTCCATTTTCCAGTGCTACCCTGGAAATACATTTATATTGCAGACTATCAAAGGAATGCACCCAATCTTTTTATATTGTTTATTGTAGCCTAGTGAAAAATATTTGTCTATCCATGGTCTGAAGTAAAAAAGAAAATAAAAATGTTTTACAGAGGGGAAACAAAAAGGAATATAACACATTCAGATGAGAAGCAGCTAAGGTGTATTTTATCTTTCCCCAAGTAATAACAAACAAGTATTGTGTAATTTTTTAAAATGTGTTCTTTATCATCTCTTTTTATGTGATTCCAAGTGGAATTGAAAGCCTCAGGGAATAGCTGCCCCTGTACTTTTAAAATGTATTATAGCACTTCTGCAATATCAGTAAGAAATAAAGGAACATGCATTTAATTTCACATTTTTCAAATTATTTAGTGCAACTTAAATCAGACTTTAAATTGCAGACCCTTGTGACCATGCAGAAGGTCTTGTCTGCAGAAGTGAGATAAAGAAATCAGATATCAGGATCCCTTCACTGATTGCCCTATGTTCAAAGTGATTGAAATCTGGGGGTGAAAATTGACAGTGTTTGATCACCCTCAAGGTAAAAGATTGTTCTTATGCCCAAACTTGTTTGTTTTTTTTTTAATTTTGGTTTGTGCCCTTTACCTCATACTCTGTCACTGGATACCTCTGGCAGCATCTTCTTCACTGCCTATCCTCATCAGATATTGATAATTATTGATAAGATCCCATGGGGCCTCCTCTCCTCCAAACTGAGCATTCCCACATCCCTCAGCCTTTCCTCATATGGAAATTCCTCCAATAAAGAGAACATTTTTCCCATACTAAATATAAATATTTTGTTACTGGTTTGGTCAGGTCTTGTTGTGCTTTATTTTTAATTTTATTTTTTTAATTTTCCTATGCTTGAGCAATAATCTAAGTTTAGTTTCCCTCAAAAGGCTATTCATTTCATAAGACTAAATCAAAGTATTTCCTGATCCACTGTTAGTTACTGCTCAAAAGCCAGAACCACTGAAGCACCAGAACTGATGAAGTAGAAGAAATTTTAAATTACTTATGTTTAGTCAGCATCCTCTGTGATATTCTTTATATGCATATTTAGAACATGTATATCAATCCCCCAAAGCTTCAATGTAAAACTGAGTTAAAATGTGTGCTTCACTTTTTAATCACATGATTGGCTGGAGATTGCTAAAATGAGCTTAAAATGTCACCTGAATTACTTGGCAAAGTAAATTTCTGCTCCCACTGGAAGCGGTCTGCAGGAAAGTTTCCTTTCAGGCTGGTCCCTAAGCAGAGTGAAGTGTATTTAGTGGCTGTGAAAATAACACAAGTGCTGGGGGAAATGTGAGGATGAAAGGCAGAGAGCGAGAAAGAGCAGCACAAGGCACAGCCAGGGGCACGGCCTTCAAGGGGGAAATTAAATTAGGCAAGTCTGGCTGCCTTTTCCTAAAATTACTGAAGAGACAGATCAAGGCACTGAGGCAGAGGCAGAGCTATGGGAGACCGAGGGAGGGGGTGAACAGGGAATTGTACTTGAAAATGGAGATTAAATAGTGTGGCTACAGCTTATCCATGGCACGTGAAGATCTCAAAAAAAAAAAACCCTGAAAGAACCCTTGGATCTAATAATATCAAATAATGGGGTTTGGACCCATCTCGCTGAAACCTCACTGATTAGGGGCATTTTTCTGCAGGGTTTACTGAACACCACTTATAATGACTTGAAATGACTTAAAAGGTTTCTCATTTTCAATGCATTCAACTTTTATTTGCTTTGTAAGGATTGTAGTGTGAAAGCACTGCTGGCGTATTGCAATAAACTATTGAAAGGGTTTGTTTGTTCTTATCATTTTATCTCTATGATCATTTTAAAAACATATATCTGAATTATAAGTTTTGTGTAGAAGTGAGTATTTTCTCTCAATATCTGTTAAGAAAGACCAAGATTTCAGGTAAGCACTTCACAATTTAAAAGTTAAATTATATTTTAAATGAATAAATTGAAAGCAACCAATTACAAAAGTACTTTAGTTTGTATCTTTTGGTTTGTAGTCAACAGCCTCATGTGCTAATTTATACTAACCACTGTTAGGTTTATTTTGGCAGTTTTAAAATAAACCTGGAATATCTGCATATGAAGTAATATTTTAGCAGGTAGAGCTTAGCAAATCACTGCAAACCACAGCGCAGACATGAATTGATGAGCATGAAATCAAATATCACTTTTTTATCATGTGGGAGGTGCATTTATTGGATTAAATTACTCCTTTATTCCTAGTTAATATGTTTGCAAAGATGCTACAGCTTCTTTGGACCAAGTTGAGCACACAATTCATAAGAAATCACATGAATTTACAGATTATTTCTGGTGTTTTGGGCATGTAAACATTCAGTTCTTTTATTTCTCTTATTCTTCTTTTATTTCTCTGCAAGGCTGACCTGGGTCAGAACTGCAGTGTCCTTTTGAGGAGCCCTTCTCAGGAACACAAACTGTTGCAAGAGAAGAAACCAGGGCACTGAAGAGAGATTTGAGGAGTTCACTTTTCCTACAAGTTTCCCACTTCCCCTTTGAAACAGGTGGAATATTCCAGGGATGACGGAATATGCACCAAAAAAAAAGGGGAATATGCATTAAAGAAAGGGAATATCCATCAAAAAAAAAAGGGAATATGCATCAAAAAAAAAGGGAATATGCATCATAAAAAAGGGAATGTCCATAAAAAAGAAGAGAATATGCATCAAAAAGGAGGAAACATACATACAAAAAAAAAAAAAAAAAAAGGGTAGTTTAGATAAGAAAAAGAAACACTGCTGTGGCTTTGAGAGGTCTTTGTAAAGCACTCAGAGCTACGCGAACCCCCCTCATCCAGGGTTTATCTCTGAATACAGTGAGGAACACCAGGCTTCCTCAAAAATAATGGATGCTAATCTTAGTGCTTCTCACCAACACAATCAGAAATTCAAAGCCTTGTAATGGAACAAGGAATTCTGCAGATTCTGCCAGCATAAAAATATAAAACTGTAAAAAATCAGGTGTTTAACTTGGACAAAATCAACCTACAGCCACAGTTTATATAAAATAGGGAAGATGGAGAATTTACATTTATTTTAAATAACATTGAAAATAATTACAATTAATTATTTAACATTTAAAATAATTACATTTAATTTAAATAACCTCATCACCTGCTGATCCCTGTTTCTCTGTCGGATCCACCTGTGAGCTGTGACCCCACACTGTCACATCGACCCTCTGCCATCACTCCCAGCTCCTCCAGGATCAGCCTGGAGTGCAATAAAAGCCTGGATCCATGGAATCCAGAGTCTGCAATCACTTTTGGAAGCTTGCTAGGCATCCATCCCTCAGCTAATTGTATTTAGGTTTTCTTATCAGAGAACACATCGTTTCCTTTGCCTTTGTGCAGGCAAGAACTGATTTTTTTGTACTTCCTCATCCTGGGAGCCGTTAAAAACCTAAAAAAATACAGAAGATTGCATTTCCTTTTGCTGACAGCACTTCCCTGATGCAGAGAGTACATGAGGAAAGGCTGGGAGAATTGGGATTGTTCAGCCTGGAGGTGAAAAGGCTTTGACTCAATTTTGGCAATCCGCTGCCTGAAGGAGATAGAGGAACTATGGAGATAGACAATTTCCATGGGATGACAGGACAAGGGGAAATGTCCTCAAACTGACAGAGAAGAGGGTTAGATGGGAAACAGAGAAATTCCTGAGGGTGGGCAGGCCCTGGCACAGGGTGCCCAGAGAAGCTGTGGGTGCTCCATCCCTGGCAGTGTCCAAGGCCAGGCTGGATGGGGTTGGAACACCCTGGAATAGTGGAAGGTGTCCTTGGAACTGGATGGGATTTAAGGTTTTTTCCAACCCAATCCATTTTGGGGTTCTGGAATTCCATTACTTAGCTCTTTAGTTTTTCATCCTCCAGACCAACAGAAATTTCCCCTCTTTGTTCTGTGAATATAGATAACTGGTTCCTGCACGGGTAAGTGTTGTTTACTGAAAAAATTAAAGTAAAACTGCAGCAGGGAGGTGCTGTGACAGTCACAGGAAATTGTCAGGAAAGGATAACATTTCAGTCATCTCAAACTGCAATCCTGGTAAAATGCATTAGTACCATCATATTTCCTTGACCGCTGGCAGCTGGATGCCATTTTTTGAAAAGATTTAGTATTAAACTTCAGTTCAGTATTAAACTTCAGTTCTGAAACAATTGAAAACTCTGCTATGAATAAATAAATAAATAAATAAATAAATAAATAAGGATTTTCTGTGTATTTTGGGGATTCTTTGTGGTTGGATTTTGTTTCCTCTGGAAGAGCCAAACAGGAGGGCATCCAATGTCTACCAGTTCACCAGTTGGAATACAATGTTTACCAGTTAAAACCAAACTTTACTATCACAGCCTTAAATTCCCTGGACTTCTTCTGTGGGCCCTTTGAAACAAATTCAAAATTTAACTTCATATGTTCACGAGCAAAACTCTTTGCTGGAGAATGACTGAAATCCATGCCAGTTAAAAGGGAGAAGGAATGCAAAAGAAATTGAATTTAAAGCTGAACATGACAGAGTGGAAGGATCTGAAATTCTCATGAATGTGCAAAGTCATTTGCAAAGTTATTTAGCTCATAGGAAACATTACAGATGTGAGGTGCTGAGATATTTAATAGCTTTAACCTATAATATTATAGGCAAATCTGCACTGCTGCAGCCTCAGATACAATGGGAGAGACTTTTTTATCTAGGAAGTTGTCATTTGGAATGAGATATGCATCTCATGTCCTGACTCAGAGAGAAAAAAAAGAGGAAAAATGTGAATAAATACATCTCACACCTTTCACGGGTACTAAAAGGTTATTCAAAAATAATTTTGAAAAATTCATTTGGAGAAAAGATTAAAGATCAATTCAAGCACTTGCACAGAGATTAAGACACTTCACACTGGAACAATATTGCCTCACACAGGCAGACACTCAGCGAGGAAATGAAATACACTGGGATCAACAGAGCTCCAACAAGCTGACAGAACCACAAAATGATGTTGTTAAAATGACAGCTAAAGTGGGAACTGGTATTTCACCCGTTACAATCACTCTCATCTTCCACTCTTGTTAGAACCTTCATTAAAAGCATGAAACATTAGCATTTTAATACCTATTTGAAAGACAACTTTTCATTTGCTTTCCTTTGGACTTTTTTTTTTTAATTACAAGATAATGACTGACTAGTCTAAATATTTTGTTAGGCGTATCTTCTGCTAAGTATTTAATTTTTCGCTGCTTTCATTCCCTTTGATGTACTTTTCACACGTGTCCAGGGCAGGGAACGGGGCTGGGGAAGGGGCTGGAGCACCAGGAGGGGCTGAGGGAGCTGGGAAGGGGCTCAGCCTGGAGCAAAGGAGGCTCAGGGGGACCTTGTGGCTCTGCACAGCTCCTGACAGGAGGGGACAGCCGGGGGGTCGGGCTCTGCTCCAGGAACAGGGACAGGAGGAGAGGGAACGGCCTCAGGCTGGGCCAGGGCAGGCTCAGGGTGGAACCAGCAGGAATTTCTCCATGGAAAGGGTGCTCAGGCCTTGGCAGGAGCTGCCCAGGGAGGTTTGGAGTGCCCATCCCTGGAGGTGTCCCAGGAAGGGCTGGAGGTGGCACCCAGAGCTCTGGGCTGGGGACACGGTGGGGATCAGGCACAGCTTGGATTTGGTGATCCAGGAGGGCTTTTCCAACCTCACTGGGTCCATGGCTCCCTGAGTGGTTGGGTCACATTGCCTCGTTCCTCAGGACTTTATCCTCTATACTCTACTACCAACCACACACAGCTCTGTATCTATATATGTTTGAGACCATCTATATATTAAATATAACATAAGAGAAACCTGCCTTGTAGAATAGGAACAAAAGCCACTGCACTGTCAGAAAATAAACTTGGCAGTAGCTAAAGCAGACCTGGACTCACACCACCCTAAATACCTGCACCTGAATTAAACCTGCCAATGCTTCCATGCAGGAGGAGCCAGCCTCAAAGCAAAAGGGGTCATTTTTATTTTCCTAATTACAGACAGAAGAGCAGTTTCCTGTGAAAATTAAATCTTGTGGAAAGTGAATTTTGAGTTGAAACGTTGCTTGGTTCTCAGGACTCGGAGTCAAGCTATGTGACTAATGGTAAATCTAATTAAACACAAGGAAAAGGCAAGAGACAGCAACCAGGGAGAACTTAAAGAACCTGCTGGGACAACCAAGGAGCTGCCCTGTGCTCCTGATGTGAGATGAAGTCAAGGAAATAAATTTTGTCCCCAGAAAGGCATGAAAAATAAAGGGAATTACAGCCTACAGGAGAGTGTAATTCCATGGGGGTGCCATGGAAGGGCATTTGGAGACACCATAAAATTTATTATGGCATGTTTTAAGAGCAGTGTGGAGATGTGTGAGATTCCATGAGGGATGCTTAGGGAAGGACCAAAGGCAGGGGCAATAAAATGGATTTGAGATAACAAAATGTACTGGGGAGAGTAAATAGAGGAAAATAAAGGGAAAAGGGCAAAAGAGGAATCAGTTTTGTGCAAGCAGGTGCCACTTGGCTGAGGCATGTACCCAGTCACTGCCCTGGGTCCTTCTGATCACATTATACCCCATTTCCAGCTGCCTTTCCATTGTTGTGCTTCACATTCCCAACCTCTGTGTCCAGGACCAGGGGACAGCCAAGACGTGCCAGGGTGTGCACACAAGATGTGACTGCACAAGCAAAGGGTCCCCAGCTCTGGGTGGCAGCAGGGCCAGCCCAGGGCCTGGGGACACAGATGGGTGCCCAAGGCCCCTGGACAGACCTGGCTGTGTCCCTGGGTCCCCATGGAGCACACACTTGGTCTTGATGAAGCCTGGAGCTTCCACTGCTCTGCCTGACCCCATGGAGACTGACGGGTTAGTTGAACACAATATTCCCTTCAAAAATTCCTGCTGACAGCTGGGTTTATCTTTCTTGTGTTGGGAAATGGTTCCAGGATTATTTGCTGTCACCTTCTCAGGGTTTTATATGGGGCAAGCCAGCCTAAGTTTGCTCAAATCCTCCTACTTGTCCTTCAGGAAGATCTAATGATGTTTGCTTTTTCCAGCCAGCCTTTCCCAATTGCCATGAGCTTCCAGAGCTTCTCTGCTTATTAAACAAAAAATCCCACACTGGTTTGGGTTGGAAGAGACCTTAAAGCCCATCCAGTACCATCTCCTTCCATGAGCAGGGTCACCTTCCACTATCCCAGGTTGTTCCAAGCCCCATCCAAACCAGCCTTGGGCATATCCAAACACAGAAAACTGACAAAAGCACCATGAAAGAACTGCACAAATAGAAATCTATTTCCTCTTCAAAGCCTAGAAATTTATATCCTTCCTAAAGCTCTTCACATCTAACACACTCACTAATTTAGGGGGAGCCTCATTAAGTTGTATCCAGCAGAGAAGGGTTAGACACCACATTCCTTCACTTAAGGATACAGACTCTCTTTCTCTTTGTGTTTTCCACCCTGTTCAAACACTGATGTTCTCACAATTATTTCATTCTTCTCTTCTATTTTGAGTAATGAACCCACGTAAGAAGTAAGGACTTAGTTCAATTACTTGAGATGGCAGAGGATGAAGTTGAGATAACAATATCTTAATGGGAAGGGAGAGAAATCTCTTGAACACCTTTGTTGGATCTTTGTATAGTGATGCAGAAAGACTGACAACAGCAGCTTGGGAAATGGAAGCAAAAAATAAACAGATTTGGGGCCAAACTTTCTAAAATAATCAAATGCATGAAACATCTCAGCATCATTGCTAAATATTAAAAAAACAAGCCTGTACTGTGATTACAAGGGGAGGCACTGGTGTGTACACCAGATTCCCAGCTGTGGGAAGAAGCTGTCAGTTACAATTAACAATTACACAACCCCCCTTACAAAAGGTCATCTCAATGTGTAATTGTCTTTGAAAAGGAGATTTGTTACATATTTCCTCTTCTTAAATGGTCTAATCTCATCCTCAATATCAGCAGTACTGTACAAGGACAGTGCTGCAGGTGACAGTCCTGAAGGACAGGGTGGCAGGCAGAGGGACCTGGAGAAGCTCCAGACGTGGCCCACGGGAGCCCCAGGAGGTTTTTAACAAGAGCTGCTCAGGGCAGCCCCTGGGCTCAATCCAGCCTGGGGAGCAGCAGAGGGAGCAGCCCTGGGAGAAGGATTTGGGGGTGCTGAGGGTGAGACTGGAGCTGCCCCAGCCCTGAACCCCCTGCCCTGGGCTGAGCCCCAGCGTGGGCAGCAGGGGAGGGGGATTCTGCCCCTGTGCCCCGTGCTCAGCTGAGACCCCACCTGCAGAGCTGCCCCAGCACAGGAGGAGCTGGAGCTGCTGGAGAGAGCCCAGGGGAGGCACAGCATGGTCACAGGGAGGGAGGAAAGGATGGAAGAGTTGGGATTGTTCACCTGGAGAGGAGGAGCTTTAGAGTGACCAAATTATGACCTTGCAGTGCCTGAAGGAGCTGACAGGAACCATGGAAAGACAGTCTCCAAGAGATGGGATGACAGGACACAAAGAATGGCTTCCCACTGCCAGAAAGTGGGTATAGATGGGATATTGAGAAGAAATCCTTCCCTGTGAGGGTGGGCAGGCCCTGGCACAGGGTGCCCAGAGCAGCTGTGGCTGCCCTTGCATCCCTGGAAGTGTCCAAGGCCAGGTTGGACAGGGCTTGGACCTTCCTAGAACATTGGAATTTGTCCCTGCCCATGGCAGGGGATGGAATGAGATGAGCTCTAGTGTTCCTTTCCCCCAAGCCTGGTGCATCCACGATGCACATTAATATCCACAAACACCCAGACACTCTGCCTGAGGCAGCTCCTGTCTCTCTGTGTGTGTCTGCTGCTGTGAATTGCTGTAACACTTTGTTCTCCCTTGCACCATTATTTGCAGTGTAAATTCTGCTGATGGCTTTCTGTTAGCAATATGCAAAGCAAAATCTGCACCATATTTCCTGATGAATTAGGAACAGCTGTCGGAGGTGGCTGGGAGAGCACAAAGACCTTCAGTGAGGTACCCAAGGATGCCAGAAATGTCTCAGGCACTTGATGCACAGACTTTTTCAGACAGACAGGACATAACTTATCCTTACATCTCCTAATGCAGTTGCCTCCAAGTGGGAGCAAAGCTATGGATTCTGCTCCTAGACCCATGCAGGTGTTCATTTTTCCCCATAATCTTTCTCCAGGAGCCCTGACTGATTTAGCAGAGAGCGTGGAGCAGTGATTTCACCCAGCTCCCGAGCCAGCTGTGCTTCCCACACTGCTGTGGCAGCTGGCTCGAGGCTGGGAAGCATCACTAACACCACAATGATGTGATTCTTCCTCTCCATTGGTGAGTGCAGCTTGATGCTTTCTAATCCCTGCCCTGCTCCATCCTCTCCTTGTCACTGGCCCTACAATTAGCAGAGTTATTCATACCATTATGCTGTTGCAGAAGATAAGGTCAGACTGCTGCACAGAGATATCCCACCCACATTGTGGCTGATGCAGGATGTTCTAATTCAAAGGGAAAATCAAAAACCTACAGAGAATTGAAAAAACCCAAACCAGTCAGCCTGACTGGAAACACCACCAGGCTCTCACCAGTGTGTACCTACACTGGTTAAAGAAGCATTTTATGGACGTCATTTCACCTACTCAATTGCTTAATGGTATAGTTCTCTCATGTTCCTCCCTCTCTCAACTGGGCCAACTTAGAATTTATATGGTAATTATGGTACTTAAATGCACCCCATTTTAATTAGCCTTTTTCTAAAATATGTAAATATGGCACTGCTAAGCAGGTGATTTAATGAACCCTTTTTTTGGTCAGAACTCATCCACAAATATCAGCAGCTCTTTATTGCTCTAATATCTCTGCTTCAGATAACAGGAAATGATCTCTGGAGCAAAAGGATTGGTCACAATTGTGATCCTGATTTAGAGACAGAGTGATATTTTTCAATTCATGTTACTGTATTTGTCAGCTTCCATCTTCCCTGTGCCTTAGCAATAACAAAGCCATTGGCAAAGGTGTTTAACAGCAAAAAAAAAAAAAAAACCCACCCCAAAATAGGCAAAGGGAGCCGTAATCACCCTAAATCCTTATCTTCAGCTCAGGAATCTTTCCTAAGGACAAGCTGCTGTCAGCTCCTTAAGATGTGGAGGCAGGTGTGAAAGGGCAGGGATCAGCCTTTGGAAAAGAGCTTTGTTAGAACCACCGGGGACTGAGGCAGGATGGGGCTGTGGAGCCTTTTCCAAGCAGTAATGGGACAGAGAGGGTCAGTGAGAAGGAGGATCTGGGAGGGAATGGCTGTTAAACACTGGGGTGCAGCAAGAGGAAACCTTAACGAGTCACAAATTGCTCCTGCCACAGATCAGAACTCTGCGTTTCTCCTGGCAGAGTAGAAAGGTCTCTCCTGAGGTCCCCAAGTGTGATGAGATGAGAGGTGTGCTGGGGAAGCACTAAAGATCATTTTGGGACGTGCAGACAGAGCAAGCCCTTCTTCAGGAGCGCCTTGTCAGCCCAGGGTTTAGGTGTTTCAGATATGCTTGCTGGGCTGCCATTAGTTACATACCTGAGCTGCAGCTCAGAGCAGGAGGGAGAAGTCTCTGAATGTCTCCATGTTCAGAGTTATTAAGGGAGAAAACAACCCCTGTGGCAGCAGCTCTGCCCACAGAGAGCAGACACGACTCTCCCAGGCATTTTCCTGGGGGAAAGCCTGTGAGAAGATCAGAGGAAAGAATGAGAAACAATTCTTATCTCCACTTGTTGCACCTGCTGTTGTGCACATATGGAATGTACCATGGAGATCTGTTTACCAAAGGGTGATTTCTTAATGGACACTGGATGGTGTTTGGATGGATTTGACCAGTTAGGTCAAAACTGCATCAGACTGGCTAAAAGGGTCACTGAGTTTCTTAATAAGGATAGTATAATATAGCATAAAATAATATAACAAAACAATTGATCAACATTCTGCAGTCATGGAGTCAATGCTAATTATTCCCCAGCTGGGGGGCTGCAGCAACAAATCCCTGCCTGGCAGATTCCAGAGCCACATTGGCACTCAGCAGTCCTGCATTGGAAAAACACCTTCCTTTTGTTTCCCTGGCAGCTGCCCTGGGTTCCCCACCACACTTCAGAGACAAAAGAACAAATAACATCCCCAAAAACAGCAGAGGCTGGCACAAGGAATGAGCTATTCTTGACAGTGCAACTCGAGGGTGTGAGAGAATAGAGCAGCAGTTTTGTCACTTCTGACACTGGCACTTTTTTGTTACATTTCCTGGGAAAGGAGGTTCATATCCCAAATAATCAGAATGAATGGGAGCACCACTGCTCAGCTCTGTTGCTGTGTAAATGGCCAGCAGGTTTCTCACCCATCCTTGGCTGGGGAACATGGGCTGCAGAAAGGACAGGGGGAGAAAATGAAGAATAATTTAACCATATGGCCCCTTAGTTTGTGATCTATCTCAGTGACAGGATGTCAGGTACTTTATGTTGCACCTTGAGCAGAGACACCAACCAAAAAATGGGGTTTTACTACAAACAAGGCTGGAATAAATACCAGAGGCTGAAAAAAATCTTCGTTGCTTTGCATCCTAGAGTTGCCCTTTCTTTTCCAACTTCTGGCATTTTCCTGGGAGTATTATAGAGCACATCAAGTAGGGTTTAATCATGTTAAAGATTTAGTCAATAAACTGCTTTTGAAATGGTTTGGTCCTAGCACAGAATGCAAATACATGATTAGAAGATTTTTAGCTATTTGTGTTAAACATAGAAAATTTAAACAGGATTATTAGAAATGGGAGACTATCAAAATTTTAAATGTACTGAACAGATTTCTGAAAGCATTTACCTTTCCATAAAAACATTTAAGTTGGAAAAACCACCAGGATCATCAAGTCCAACCTTTGACCAATATCCCCACACTGTTAAGTGCCACATATACTTGGTTTTCAAATATTTGATGTATTTAAATCCTATTGGCTCTGAATTCTGAGCTAGGACAGATCACAGTGATTTGTTCTTATGAGGTGCATACTCTTTTTGGTAGTTTTTGCAAAAGAAAATCCACACTTAGTAAGATGGCTGATCCAGAATAATAAGGACTCACAGTAGGAAAAATACATCCTCTGCTTTCCTTCCTTTCTTCCTCCTCTCCTCCTTCCCACAGCTCTTATTTAAGTTTGTAAGCAGAGGTTGTTTTTCATCCTATTTGAGTGATTTTGTGTAAACCAGCATTGAGAGAAAACAGGACTTGGGTAAACTCAGAGGGGGTCAAATTCACTGCAACAATTCTTTGTGGATACAGTAAAACATTGCTTTTCCTTTAAAAGTTTTGTTTCAATTTCAATGACACCTCAGTGATCCTTTTACTTGCTATTTTACCTTAATTTATCCCCTAAGGTCTATAATTTCATGGGGTGATACTCTATTAAAAATGTTAACAAGATTCCAAACACCAAAAAAGGCACCATGCAGAGTTGGAAAGGCAAAGTCAAATTTATCAGGGAGAATTAGAGCAGCCATTATAGAATAAAAATTGCATATTAGAGTAAATATTTTCCTCACTGTATAAAGAATGTATTTAAAACAAGGATACACCAGAACAGGACTCATGACTCATGCACTCCTAAATGTACCCTATAGCAACCTTTTATCAATAAACTGGGAAATCTTTGAAGGAGAGCTGAACATTTATTTTTAGGTTATTAAAAAATGCGATTGAGAAGTGTTGCTGCTATTGTAGACCTTCAGTCCTAAAAAATAATGTAGGTTCTTTGCTCCTCAAATGAGATGATGCTCAAATTCTTCAAATATGCCCATCAATTTCAGTATGAACTGAGCTGAACTGGGTTGAACTCAGGAGAATTGTGTTCAAAAGCTTAAAAACCAGGCCTTACTCATGTGGACCTTGTTTTGTTTTGTCCATTGGCTTCTTTGTGCTCTAATAAGACTGCAACTTTTACTTCTGCATATTCAGTTCCCCTTCCAGAAATTCAGCTTTTATCTCCACATTGTGATTTCTTCTGTTGTTCATCTCATGTGCTTCCTCAAAAATACCCTGTCCCTTCCCAGAGATCAATAGCAGAATCATTTTAATTCTTCAGGAAATAAGAGAGAACTTAAAAATGAGAAATAAAGCCCACCCTTCTGTGTGTGTGTAACTTTCCTTGTTAAAAGCACAGTTTGTTTAAAATCTTTAATTACTTTACCTCTCATGTATGCACAGTACACAAGGAGATGAAGCCAACCAGATAATAAGGCCATAAAAGATGAAAGTCACAAAACAAAATGTGTGGTTTTGTTTTCTATCTTCCCCCTTCAAAAGAAACAATCTCAGGCAATAGAGAGAGAAGATAAACACAGAATGCTGTTAAAAGTGAAATGAGAGATAAAGAAAATATTTACTTCCTGAGGTATTCCCACCTGATATAAAAGATAAAAAAGTCAGACTTTCTAGATGATACTGATGGAAATATTTCCCTGATTTATTTTGCCAGTCCTCAGCCTTAGTGTGTGTGTGCAGAATGTGGTGTCCATTAAAATAATCACATTTTCTGGTCTTCCAGACAGTGCTCACTAATCTTCCTTGAACTGTAGAAACAATAAGATTTTCTGGATGCCATAAAATAAGTATTTTGGTTTATCTTTCTCTTCTTTATGATGTTGTCATCATAAAAACCTTGCTGCTCTATGGGTTTGTTTGTTTGGTATTTTTTTATATATTTGATGTTTTGTAGGTATCGAATTTGGTGGATTAGCAGTGAATATATTTGGGAAAATCATCTCACACTCCCCAAAATGCAGCTGCTGCTGGGGGAAAATGTGCCATCCACTATGATAACTGGAGGATAAAGAAGGGAAGAATAAACACCCAGGAAAGTCAGGGCTAGGAAGAACCTGTTGGAACTGAATTACCAAAAGAAGTGAAAGTGGAAATATTGTCTGCATCTCCCATGTTCATGTCATCTTTGATTTTTGGGTGGCTGCACTGAATTATCTGCCATTCTTTTGTCAATAACTCCCTTAGTTAAAATCTGAGAGCTAAATCATTCCAGATTTTTAAAAGATGCATATCAGATGGGAACTGAACCTCTCCTTGAACCATGGTGCAAAGTCACCAACAGTTCATGTTAGAAATGTTCCAAATTTTATGAGAAACCTGGAGAATTGATCTAGACGTGCATCAGAAAGTGCATTACTTTGTGAAGAAAAAAAAAAATTAAGATTCTTTACTAAACTTGACCAAAGGGCTTTACTGTCTCTGGGCACAGCTCTGAATGAAGAAAGGCTGGGAGAACTGGGATTGTTCACCTGGAGAAGAGGATGGTGTGACCTGGGTTCACCTGGGGTGACCTCACTGTGACCTTCCAGGACCTGAAGGAGCCAACAGGAAAGATGGAAAGAGGTTATTTACAAGGGATGGAGGGACAGGACAAGGGGGAAAAGTGGATACCCACTGCCACAGAGCAGGGATGGAGATGGATGGGATATTGGGAGGGAATCCTTCCCTGTGAGGGTGGGCAGGCCCTGGCACAGGGTGCCCAGAGCAGCTGTGGCTGCCCCTGGATCCCTGGAAGTGTCCCAGGCCAGGCTGGGTGGGGCTTGGAGCAACCTGGGACAGTGGAAGGTGCCCCTGCCCATGGCAGGGGATGGGACTGGATGACCTCTAAAGATCATTTTCTGCTCACACACCACCCATTTTTCACACCCTGCTCACACTCCATTTCCTCACTTGTGCACCTCAATCCTTGTTCTCAGAATTTCCTTTTTTCCATATTCTCTCTATGTCAGCAAACACCAAATGCCTGCTCTAAACCATGAGAAATGTAAATATGGTGGGTGTTCACTTTATTTCTTTTTTTTTTTTCACCTAAAAAATTTAAAGTTTGACACTGTTGTTGTCTCCTCCAACGAGAAAAGCTCAAAACAATTTGAGAAGGGATGAGTTTCTGGAACATCCCTGATCACCCCTGACTCATGGACGAGGTGGGAAGCATTTGTACAGCTAAGGATAGAAATTCAATGAGAGCTGAGACCTCCTTCTTCCTGTCCTTGGAAAGACCAAACACTCTTCTCCTCACAGTAGCCTTGCAAGAGTAAAATATTTCAAGCAGTGCAAAAAGCACCCCCCAACCTCATTTATTTAAAGCTTGTCTCCCATTACTCTGCTAAAACCCAGTTCAAGGCTGTTCATTTATGCAAGCACAGAGACCTTTCCCCACAATGTGCTAATTCTCAACAGCCTATTAAGCTGCACCACAGGCTCTGCCGTGTGCTTAGACACAAATTGCTGAGAGAAAATGTTTGAGTGCTTTTCATTTCCCTGTGTTTCAGCCACAATGTGTTTACAATTGGGTGGGTTTTGAGGTAGATGTAAATAAGCTTCTCCCTGGTATACACTTTGTGCTAGATTTCCTTGCTGATTGAGAGGAAATGGATAGCAACATTACAGTGCTGTAAATCACAATTTGTGCCTGGCTCCTCGGATCATCAATTTGGAAATATATCAGAACATATTGTTATAGAATAAACAGCATGAGTCAGTTGGAGCTTTCTGTCTCCTCCGAGTGCTGGAAGCTCTGCAAAGTGCTCCTGGATTCAGGCAGGTTCCTCCCTTCAGAGCAGCTAATAAACCCAGGCTCTCTCCCTGTCTCTGGGATTAGGCTAAATCCAATTGCATCTTTCAAAACAAATACAGCTGCTGGTTAAACATCCCTTCTGATCTAGGAAAAAAGTAAGAGTCAGGTTCTTCATGTCTCCTCAAATCCAGTTAAAACACAGGTGCCTGCAGGGTCTCTAATCTTGTAACCTGACACATACAGAAAGTGCCCGTCAGAGCCACAAACAATTCCTGACACAGGATGGGAGCCCTTCCCCTCACCTTTTAAATGGAATCAGTGCTGAGGGAAGTTCTTCTCCAGGTCATTTTAATCACTCAACCAAGAGCACCGAAAATCATAATCCAATTGATCTGCCTTTGTCATCTCCCAGTATTTGCCTTGCTGACTTTCTTCCCAGCTTAAGTTAAATCAAGATCATCCCTGGTCAATCTTGTTGACCTACACTCCACTACTAATCATATTTAATGAAAATTGCAAGCATATCAAAATCATTTATAAGATGTAGGGCCCTTCTCGCCAAGGACAAAACATGACAAATCCAGGAGGTGTTGGCTATCCTGACTATAAGATCAACAAATTTTTAAAGCTTATTTCATCTCTGAAGGTCACATCATGAATGATCACAATTTGAAGCATGTCTAGTTCAGAGAAAGAGGTGGCCCAGCTCCTTATATGCATAATAAGTAATACATGATATATAGGAAATACTGAGATAATATTTGTTTCTGGCATAATTTTATGCATTGTTCCTCAAAGTGTATTTTTTCCAGAAAACAGTCAGATATAAAATCTTCTCCATAAACCAAATGGGCTCCTATGAAGACAGAGAAATCAGACAGCAAAGAAAGAGTGGTCCATCATATTTTAATTTCTCTTCTAGCTATCTATCTATTTATATATGTAGCTGATGAAGCAGTCAATCTGCTTCAAACCCAGCTTCCTGCTTTCATTTGAGATCTTTCCTGCAGCAGCTCATGTTCCTCTGATATTTCCAGGTCAGTCCAGGACATTTCTAAAATGTTTCTTCTTATCACTAAGATAAAAGTGAGCTGTCCTGAATGAAAATGCTCTCCACCATCTCCACCACTTCCGAGGTGCCAGGAGATGCAGGAAACTGTCAGGAGAAAGTCACATCCCACACACCTGCTGGAAGGGCAAGGGAGATTGAAAAGCCCAAACCTCATTTCCTCAATCTTCCTCATCTTGTTAAGGATCCAGGCCCATGCAGAACAGTTTGAGACCAGGAAAATCCATCAAGGGTCTTCCAAGGGAAAACCAGACCTGACCTGATCTCTCTCCACAGTGAAACAAGGGGCCATGTGGATAAGAGAGGGACAGTTGGTGTTGTTTACCTTTTTAAAGTAAAATCATAGACAAACTGACAGACAGACTTCCATAAAAGTCTTCTGACCTAAGTGGAGAGACGTGGGATTGATAAGGGCATGAGGTGGGCAGAAAATGGGCTGGAAAACTCTCTGGAGGTGTGGTGATTGGTGCTACAAAGTCCAACCAGTGGGTGGTCAGTCCTAGTGCTGGCCCCCAGGGATTGGTACTGATGCTGTGATGACAGGACAGGGAACGTCCCCAGCAGGTCTGCAGACAGTGTCAGACTGGGACACACCCTGGTACCTTGAAGGGGAGGGCTGGGATCCCAGGAGAAATGGCCAGAGCCCAGGGTAAACACCTCCAGTAGGTGATAAACCAGAAAATATTGCCCTCCACAGTGGCCTAATGGAAGGGTGGAGAGGAGACAGAGCAGACTCTTCTCAGAGCAGTGGATAAAGATGCAACAAGAACAAGCCAAAACATGGAAAATTCTGATTAGATGGGGGGGAAAATAGTTGCCAGTGGTGCACAGATTTCCCATGGACACTGAAATTTTCATACTTGGAGACGGCAAATCCTGGCTGGAAAAGGCCCTGAGTGACCTCCTGTAACTTTGCCTGTCCTGACGGACACTGGGCTTGGTGGCCTCTGGAGGTCCTTCCCAACCTGTGATGTTGTTCTCTGTCTCCAAGATATGGCAGCACATCCAGTGCTCTGTCTGTCCTGCATGGAGTAGGAAAGCCAGGAGAAAGGGAAATTTGTTATAAGGCACATGTGTCTGGGTTAGCAGTTCTCTGACACTCCCTTTCAATCATTAGCCACAGGCCATTATTTCTGCTTGTCTGAGTACCCTTGACATGTAGGAAGAAAAAAAAAAGTTAAAGTAGAATAAAGTGCCTAAAATGTTTTGCCAATGAGAAAATTTGATGATAGAAGGTCTCCTCAAACTGTCCTTGTCCTGTATTCTCCTGCATGGGAAGTTTTTAACTTCTCTTACTTTCTGATTTAAAATATCTCTGACTTTGTCCACTGTGCATCCCAATTAGACAGAAGAATAAGCTGTTGTTAAGCTGTATCATGTCAGACTCCTGCAAGAGCAGAAAATAAAAAAGTCTGCTGCCTTTTCTCCTTTCTTATATGACTCAGAGCTCTTGCATAACAAGTAAAGCAAAGTCATGCCTTGATGAGAGAGGTCAGAGCCTTTGGAACAGAGAAGAAAAATTCAATTGAAAAATCAGTTCTATATTTGGAACAACAACAACAAAAAGCTTTTTCAAAGGAAAGGTAAGTTCATAAATATTTTGTAAACTTTCTGTAAGCTTGATTAGGAACCTGAAAGTGCCTAACTTTATTTAATATCCTGACAACTTCAATCTGTCTTTTACTCTTCTAAGCAACTGTCTGCACCAGGATCCTGTTCCCTGTCCTTGGAAAACACGTGTTAACCCTATTAGCAGAACAGAAGGGAAAAGCTGAAGTGAAAAGCTCCTCTTCCTTGATCTGCACAAACACCTTGAAAGCTGTTGACATGTTTGGATTAGAGTCTAAGCTTACAGCATGTTGGAGCTACACATCTGGCATTTCTAATGACACTGTTTCAGGAGACTCCATAAACTCTGAATCTTCACCTGATGGGGAGTCAGCAGTGAATTAGTCCCTTTAAGCCTGACAGAAATGATCCAAGCTCCAGGTTAACAGGCATTTTTTAAACTGTTTTGCCATGTTGCATGTGTGTGCAACAGTCTGTGATGGAACAGGCCTCTGTTTCTTTTATGTCAGTTAATTTCTTTAATTATTGATACTGATCCAGCCTGGGGATCCCAGCACAGGAGGAGCTGGAGCTGCTGGAGAGAGCCCAGGGGAGGCACCAGCATGGTCAGAGGGATGGAGCAGCTCTGCTGGGAGGAAAGGCTGGGAGATTTGGGATTGTTCAGCATGGACAAGAAAAGCCCAGGAGTGACAGAGAGCATCGTTCAGTTGGGATTTTGGGAAGGAATTGTTCCCTGTGAGGGTGGGCAGGCCCTGGCACAGGGTGCCCAGAGAAGCTGTGGTTGTCCCTGGATCCCTGGCACTGTCCAAGGCCAGGATGGATGGGGCTTGGAGCACCCTGGGCTGGTGGAAGATGTCCCTGCCCATGGAAGGGGTGGCACTGAATGAGCTTCAAGGTCCCTGCCACCCCAAGCATTCCATGATTCTGTGACTCCTCTCTGAGTCTCTGGTGACTGTAAGTGTTGTAACAATTTGCTTCTACACACAAAATGGCCATTCCCCATCCCAGGGATGGATGGGAAGCTTTCCCCAAAGATTTCCCAAAGCTTTTGATCCCTTTTCTAAACACAGGTTTATCTTTAATGAAGCCCACAGTGGGCTGGGATGGTCAGTGCATCCTTGCAGAGCTCTGGCATTATTCCCAGGGTGCAGGTTCTGAACCTGGGCTCACTCAGCCAGAGCCTTCCTGGACAAAATTCTACTGTCACATGGGTGAAGGGCACCTCCAAAATAGCAGAACTTGCACCCGGTGGGTAGCTGAAGAAGTTTTCAGCCAGTTTTACACTTCCCTGAAGTAT